>NW_019272393.1:0-2954 GCF_002738345.1 Cucurbita maxima | reverse complement strand
GTTCTTCAAATCGAACCCTTCTTCGGAAACCCAAAGAGGGAAATCTTTAGTACATGCTAAAAAAACCGAGTCACGGTCGACGTTTTTCGAAAGTTTTGTGAGGAATGATAAGGCTTGATGATTTAGATTATTATTACTTGGAAACGGGGTGCATAAAACAATAAAAGAGTTCTTCAACTCGAACCCTTCTTCGGAAACCCAAACAGGGAAATCTTTACTACATGCTCAAAAAATCGAGTCACGATTGACGTTTTTNTTAGAATATTATTTCTAGGAAACGGAGTGCATAAAACAGTAAAAGAGTTCTTCAAATCGAACCCTTCTTCGGAAACCCAAACAGGGAAATCTTTAGTACATGCTAAAAAAATCGAGTCACGGTCGACATTTTTTGAAAGTTTTGTGAGGAATGATAAGGCTTGATGATTTAGAATATTATTACTTGGAAACAGGGTGCATAAAACAATAAAAGAGTTCTTCAACTCGAACCCTTCTTCGGAAACCCAAAGAGGGAAATCTTTAGTACATGCTAAAAAAACCGAGTCACGGTCGACGTTTTTCGAAAGTTTTGTGAGGAATGATAAGGCTTGATGATTTAGAATATTATTACTTGGAAACGGGGTGCATAAAACAATAAAAGAGTTCTTCGAATCGAACCCTTCTTCGGAAACCCAAACAGGGAAATCTTTAGTACATGCTAAAAAAACCGAGTCACGGTCGACGTTTTTCGAAAGTTTTGTGAGGAATGATAAGGCTTGATGATTTAGAATATTATTACTTGGAAACGGGGTGCATAAAACAATAAAAGAGTTCTTCAAATCGAACCCTTCTTCGGAAACCCAAACAGGGAAATCTTTAGTACATGCTAAAAAAATCGAGTCACAGTCGACGTTTTTCGAAAGTTTTGTGAGGAATGATAAGGCTTGATGATTTATAATATTATTACTTGGAAACAGGGTGCATAAAACAATAAAAGAGTTCTTCGAATCGAACCCTTCTTCGGAAACCCAAACAGGGAAATCTTTAGTACATGCTAAAAAAACCGAGTCACGGTCGACGTTTNTCGAAAGTTTTGTGTGGAATGATAAGGCTTGACGATTTAGAATATTATTACTTGGAAACGCAGTGCATAAAACAATAAAAGAGTTCTTCAAATCGAACCCTTCTTCGGAAACCCAAACAGAGAAATCTTTAGTACATGCTAAAAAAACCGAGTCACGGTCGACATTTTTCGAAAAATTTGTGAGGAATGATAAGGCTTGATTATTTCGAATATTATTACTGTGAAACGGGGTGCATAAAACAATAAAAGAGTTCTTCAAATCGAACCCTTCTTCGGAAACCCAAACAGGGAAATCTTTAGTACATGCTAAAAAAATCGAGTCACGGTCGACGTTTTTCGAAAGTTTTGTGTGGAATGATAAGGCTTGACGATTTAGAATATTATTACTTGGAAACGGAGTGCATAAAACAGTAAAAGAGTTCTTCAAATCGAACCCTTCTTCGGAAACCCAAACAGGGAAATCTTTAGTACATGCTAAAAAAATCGAGTCACGGTCGACGTTTTTCGAAAGTTTCATGTGGAATGATAAGGCTTGACGATTTAGAATATTATTACTTGGAAACGCAGTGCATAAAACAATAAAAGAGTTCTTCAAATCGAACCCTTCTTCGGAAACCCAAACAGGGAAATCTTTAGTACATGCTAAAAAAACCAGTCACGGTCGACATTTTTCGAAAAATTTGTGAGGAATGTTAAGGCTTGATTATTTCGAATATTATTACTGTGAAACGGGGTGCATAAAACAATAAAAGAGTTCTTCAACTCGAACCCTTCTTCGGAAACCCAAACAGGGAAATCTTTAGTACATGCTAAAAAAACCGAGTCACGGTCGACGTTTTTCGAAAAATTTGTGAGGAATGTTAAGGCTTGATTATTTTGAATATTATTACTGTGAAACGGGGTGCATAAAACAATAAAAGAGTTCTTCAACTCGAACCCTTCTTCGGAAACCCAAACAGGGAAATCTTTACTACATGCTCAAAAAATCGAGTCACGATTGACGTTTTTCGAAAGTTTTGTGAGGAATGATAAGGCTTGATGATTTAGAATATTATTACTTGGAAACAGGGTGCATAAAACAATAAAAGAGTTCTTCAACTCGAACCCTTCTTCGGAAACCCAAACAGGGAAATCTTTAGTACATGCTAAAAAAACCGAGTCACGGTCGACGTTTTTCGAAAGTTTTGTGAGGAATGATAAGGCTTGATGATTTAGAATATTATTACTTGGAAACAGGGTGCATAAAACAATAAAAGAGTTCTTCAACTCGAACCCTTCTTCGGAAACCCAAAGAGGGAAATCTTTAGTACATGCTAAAAAAATCGAGTCACGGTCGACGTTTTTCGAAATTTTTGTGAGGAATGATAAGGCTTGATGATTTAGAATATTATTTCTAGGAAACGGAGTGCATAAAACAGTAAAAGAGTTCTTCAAATCGAACCCTACTTCGGAAACCCAAATCGTGGAAGTTTGAAGTACGTGCTAAAAAAACCGAGTCACGGTCGACGTTTGTCGAAAGTTTTGTGAGGAATGATAAGGCTTGACGATTTAGAATATTATTACTTGGAAACGGGGTGCATAAAACAATAAAAGAGTTCTTCAAATCGAACCCTACTTCGGAAACCCAAATCGTGGAAGTTTGAAGTACGTGCTAAAAAAACCGAGTCACGGTCGACGTTTTTCGAAAGTTTTGTGAGGAATGATAAGGCTTGATGATTTAGAATATTATTACTTGGAAACGGGGTGCATAAAACAATAAAAGAGTTCTTCAAATCGAACCCTTCTTCGGAAACCCAAACAGGGAAATCTTTAGTACATGCTAAAAAAACCGAGTCACGGTCGACGTTTTTCGAAAGTTTTGTGTGGAATGATAAGGCTTGACGATTTAGAATAT
>NW_019272392.1:46457-48092 GCF_002738345.1 Cucurbita maxima | reverse complement strand
CTAACTCGTTTATATTTTTCCATAACGCAGCTCTCACAAACACCCATATCAATAGATTTTAGGCCTTCTAAAACTCCATTTCCACCCAACATCTTCATTTCTTTGATGCTCATATGTGCAAGTCTGTCGACACTCTTGTAGGGTGTAAAAACTTGGTTGTTGTTGCTGTTACTTGAATTGGAAACACTCTTAGCAACAACAACCTTTTTTATACACTCTAGTTGGTGTATAGGGTTCCATATTTTAGGTCATGCTACCACCATGTCACCCTTCACAATCTTTCCCAAACTCTTTCCAAACTCGGCTTCATAACCTGTGCTATCCAACTGACAAATAGAGATCAGATTCTTCTTGAGATCAAAAATATTTCTGACATTCTATAATGTCCACTCACTCATTTCTTGTTAGAGTTTATATGTAGACATCTCTCTTCTTTTCAATCTCCAACGTTTTATTGTCGGCAATATACACCTTCCTAACATTTCCTTATTTGAAATTTTGAAAAAATTCCTTACTTGGAGACGAATGAAACGATGCAACTGAATCTAAAATCCAAAATTCAATTGGGCTATTCACGCTAAGGATTAAAGTATTCTCAGTATCTTCTGCTGAATACATGGAATTATTGTTATCTTCAAATTTGTGATTTTTCTTTTCTTCAATTTTGTTCAACCTGTCCAAAAGTGTTATTTTTCTCCACAATTTCAACTCTTTTTGTTTTGTTTGTTTGGAGATTTTTCACGGTTTCTTAATTTTGATCGCTCATGTTTGTTTGGGCTCTTTGATTTACTTCTTCCCCTTCGATCAACAATGAGAGCATTGTCTGATGAATCTCCAATTTCCCGTTTGGGCTTTCGCTGACATCTTGAATTTCATGAAATTTCAATTTATTAGATCCTCGTGAACTGTTGATTGCAGCAACAACAGTATACCACAACTCGAGTAAAAATTACATAAAAATCAATGCTTTAATTTCATTTTTTAACATAATTTCCACCCAACTCAATTGACTTACAATCATGTTGAACTAATTTATATGATTTGCAACAAATCGATATTTGTAGATTGAACAACCTCTGCATCAAATACACCTTGTTCATAGCCGACGTATTTTCGTACATATTTGACAACACCTTCAATAGGCCCGATGTTGTCTTCTCTTTGATGATGTTGAACGTCATGTTTCTAGACAGCATCAACCAGATTAACCCTACGGTGTGTATGATTAGTCCTCAAAATCATATCTACATCCATCAGAACTAAAATGTCCCAAAATGTACGATAGGAGAACATTAGTCCTCAAAATCATATCTACATCCATCAGAACTAAAATGTCCCAAAATGTACGATAGGAGAACGTGACCAGTTGTTGTTTATTCACTTTTAGCTTACAACATTGCTCTATTTGAAATTGTTTTAACGTCTTTCCTCGCTCACGTTTTCTAAAATATTTCTTCTAAACGTGATTTAAGCATACACTGCTATTGTTCGTTCAGTCTGAATTTTGCATGGTTGACTTGTTCACTGGATTAGAACAAATGTCACATAATTATTGTCTTACTACTGCAAGAGTGCGATTGTGACACTTGTCTTTCTTTCAATTGTGGGCCGCATCTTCTGACTAGTTACGTGAGT
>NW_019272392.1:41575-42990 GCF_002738345.1 Cucurbita maxima | reverse complement strand
TTCTATCCTTTGGGTCTTTCATGAGTGGCTTATTCTTATGGGAGCTAATTTTCTTCATGTTTGGTGTGTTACATATACATAGTCGTTACAAACACAAAATAAGAAGCAGACTCAACAGAAGAACAAAAAATACTATTTTAAGAACATAGGTTAGTCCATGGCCACACTCCAAAGTCTGCTCTCATCCACGACCAACTCTTAGTTAATTGAAAAAAAAAATGATAAACATGGAGTTCGTAAAACTTAATAAGTAGCCTACTAATAGGGTCTTAATCGTGACCTTAAGCTAGGATATTACTTCTTGTTATATTTTCAGGATCTTATAACTAAGAGGTCATCGTGTCATGTATCATATACTGATCTTGGAAACCTTCCCCTAAAATAACCTTCAATTTTCTCCCCATGAACACATGAGTGGTGTCGCCATAATCATGTAATCCTACTGGTAAATCGTGGTGCAGGACATCTCGTTTAGCTGATGGGAAAGGTAGGCCTATCATAACATCCAGCTCATGATACATATTGCAGGATATCCTACCTAAAGAGGAATAGGGGCCTTTTAGTACACATCGTAATGGCAGATAATGGTTACTTATGGGTATGGATCCTAGCAACTTATTTAGCATGTTATTCACATAGTTCTAGGTACTTGGTACATGGATTATTGATGAACCTAGGTTTATACATAATGTCTTGGGATAGGCTTTAGGAGTTGAGGTTTTAGCTTAAGAAAACATTAGAGGGTAACCTAACATGGACTGATTTGTGTGAAAACCTACTAGCACTTTGAAGACCTCTGTTCTTCACCAAACTTATGGGTAAATTTATTTAGAAGGTGCAGGAACGAGTTTGGAAATGAATAGTGGACTATAGTTATCGAATTCGAGGTAAACCCATGAACACGATACCCCAAAACAAAAAACTTGTATCTCTCGATTGGGCACTCGATTAAGCTTGCTTCTTGCCCCTAATAGTCTACCCTAATTCATATTTATAGACCGATTTTTCAATACCATTGAAACATCTAGAATTTCTATAATTTCATTATTGATTTGTATAAATCTTCTGCCAGAAAAATCTTCTCCGATCGGAGCTTTCCTTTTTTAAGCACCTTGTAATTATTGTTCTATAAAAAATTGAATGATTCCGGAAGTTTATAAAAATTAGAAAAAGTACCGTTTTCTCAATGTTTTTTCAATTGTACTTGTTCTTTGCTTCTAGATACAACTTAGTAGGGATTATACACGGTCTCTTATTGGAGACCTTGAGTGTTGCAAATTCTCCTCTCCTTTGAAAACTTTTGGTCATCGAAAGTGCTTATTCTAAAATAGGTCTGGGTACAAGGTTCTTATTTGCCTTCTTTTTCCCAAGTGGCTTCTTCTACTCTATGATTCTTCCATAGGATCTTAACAAGA
>NW_019272392.1:24041-33933 GCF_002738345.1 Cucurbita maxima | reverse complement strand
TTAGGGATAGAAGAGAGGTAGTTCCCTTAAATACTGACTTCAGGTCTTGAACAAGGGGTCCCACCCTCTCATTGACCTGAGAGGGATCCGATTTACTGGTTGGACCACAAACCAATTGTTCATTAGAGGATGAGTGAAACATAAGAAACAAGAATTAACTTCAGGGATAAAACGGTAAATTGACCCAGCTCTAGTTACGAACAACCTGTGAAGGATCGACTTACTAATCATGGTTATATCAAATGGACAAAAATATATCTATAGTGAGGGGAGTGCAACTACTAGGCTATAGTGAAATGTCCTAGTAGTTAACGAATGTTGGTTAACAAGATTAATGAGTTTAACCGGTTAATCTTGGATCGTTGGAGCCCATGATGTATAGGTTCATTAGGTCCCTCTGCTAGCTCATATTGAACTAAACCATAGAACAGTGTGACGAGTGAGTTCGAAGTCTTCGAATTCAAATTAGGGAGACTGCGCTACATATATACGATATATTTAACCGCATTTTTGTTTTATTTACGAATTAAACAAAAAGAGAGAATCTGAGATATTTAAATAAGATTTAATATCTTAATCAAATATGAGCCGGAATTAATTGGGATTGTCATTTGAATTAATATTAAATATTAATTAAATAGTTTAATTAATCATTTAATATTACTTTAATTTGAAATTAATAATTCAAATTGATTATTAAATCAATAGGAAGAAAGTCAACATGTTGACTTTATTTAATGGAAAAATTCATGTTAGTGGAATTTTGAGGTGTCAAAATTTGGTTTAACCAAACTAAAATAAACCCCACAAATTTGATGAACCCACAAATGTGATGAACCCCAATTCATAATTTATAGACGAATTTTCCACTATCATTAAAACATCTAGAATTAGTATTTCTATAATTTCATTCTTTATTTTTCTGAATCTTCTAACAGAAAAGTCTTCTCCGATCGTAGCCTTCCTTTTTTAAGCACCTTGTAATTATTATTCTATAAAAAATTTAATGATTCACGAAGTTTATAAAAATTAGAAAAAGTACCATTTTCTCAATGTTTTTTCAATTCTACTGTTCTTTGCATCTAGATACAACCTAGAAGGGATTATACACTGTCTCTTATTGGAGATCTTGAGTGTTGCGAATTCTCCTCTCCTTTGAAAACTTTCGGTCATCGAAACTACTTATTCTAAAATAGGTCAGAGTACAAGGTTCTTATTTGCCTTCTGTTTCCCAAGTGGCTTCTTCTACTCTATGATTCTTCTAATAGGACCTTAACAAGAGCGATTTTCTTGTTTCTCAATCTTTTGACTTTCTTGTCTATTATTAGAATCGGGTTTTCTTTATACGTTAGGTCATCTCTCAAGAAGAGAGTTTCATGAGCCAGTACGTGCGAAGGATCCAGGGTATACTTTTGTAGTATGGATACATGAAAGATATTATGTATTGTAGACAAATTTGGGCATTGTCCGATTCTATAGGCCACAGATCCAATCCTTTCTAATATCTCAAAGGGACGGATAAACCTAAGGCTTAGCTTCCCCTTTTTACCCCACCTGAGCACCTCTCTCATGGGGTGCTACCTTTAGGAATATATGATCCCCTACCTACAATTCCATGTCCTTGCGCCTTAGGTCTACATAGCTTTAATCTTCTGGACTGCGGTGTTGGTAATTTACACCAGCTCTGGCCCAATAGTTATCGTTTGCCGCCCTTCTTCCCAAAAGATAGGGGATCAAAATCTTCGTCCATAGAGAACCTCGTATGTGGCCATTTATATGGTGGCTTGGCAACTATTATTATAAGCGAATTTCATAAGGGGTAGGTACTTATCTCCGCTTTCTGCAAAATCCATCACATATACCCTAAATCTGGCATCTCGGTCTAATACTATTTCCTTTTGTTGAATTTCCAGAAGCGTACCTAATACCTTTGTTGATGAATATTAATTTTTAATGTTAGCAAGAGTAGCTCAATTGGGAGATTGTTAGACAGAAGATTTGAAGGTCACACGTGTTTTATCCACGTTCAACGCACCTGATACAAGTTTATTACCCGACCATACAATCTAAAAACATAACTTGCTTATTCAATCTAAAATTAGTGATTATTTATTTTTTAAATATAATGAATTAGTGGAAGTACCTTTACTTATGAATTTTCATTTTTAATATTAGCGGGGATAGCTCTATTGGGAGAACGTCAAACTGAAGATTTGAAGGTCACGTGTTTGATCTCCATGTTCACCACACCTGATTTTAGTTGCATAATCCGTCTATTTAATCTAAAATTAGTCATTATTCCTTTCTGAAATCTCAATGTATTATCGAAAATACCTAACGTGTTCTAGTTCACCGCACCTTATACAAGTTGGATAACTTGAATATCTTATTAAAAATTAGTGATTATTTATATTTAAAATTAAAATGAATTAGCGAAAATACCTTTACTGATGAATTTTCATTTTAATGTTAGTGTGGATAGCTCAGTTGAGAGAGCGTTAGATTGAAGATTTAAAGTTCATGTTTTAATCTTCACGTTCACCGCACCTATTTCCATTTGCATAAGCTAACTATTCAATAAAAAATTAGTTATTATTTATTTTTAAAATTTCAATGAATAATGAAATAGCGAAAATACCCTTACACATGAATTTTGATTTTTAATGTTATAAAGGATAGCTCAGATGGGATTGAATATTTGAAGGTTACATGTTTAATCCACGTTCACTGCACTTGGTTTACGTTGCATAAGTCCATTAAGTTGCATAACTTTATTCAATCTAAAATTAGTGATTATTTCTTTTTAAAATATAATGAATTAGCGGAAATACCTTTATTTATGATTTTTTTTTCCAAATATTACTGAGGATAACTCAGTTTTGAGAGCGTCAGATTGAAAATCTGAAGGTCACGTGTTCTTCGATCCACGTTCACCGCACCTGATTCAAGTCACATAACTTGACTCATGACTATTCAATCTAAAATTAGTGATTATTTCTTTTTAAAATTTTCGAATTTTCATTTTCAATGTTACAAGGGATAGCTTAGTTGGGAGAGAGTCACTAAAGATCTCAAGGGGTCACGGGTTTGATCCACGTTCAAGTTGACTAAGTTGCATAACCTGACTATTCAATCTAAAATGAAATTATCTTTACCGATGAATTTTTATTTTTAATGTTAGTGGGATAGCTCAGTTTGGAGAGCATCAGTGAAGATCTAAAAGTCACGTGTTTGATCCACGTTCACGGAACCTAATTCAAGTTAACTAACTTGCATAACCTGAATATTCAATCTAAAATTAGTGATTATTTCTTTTTAAAATTTCCGAATTTTCATTTTCAATGTTACAGGGGAGAGAGTAATATTGAAGATTTGAAGGTCACGTGTTTATTCGACCTTCACCACACCTGATTCAAGTAGTATAACTTACTATCTTATCTAAATTTAGAGATGATTTCTTTTTAAAATTTCAATGAATTAGCGTAAATAATTTTACTGATGAATTTTCATTTTAATGTTAAGTATAGATAGCTCAATTCAATTGGGAGTGCTGTCTGTAGATCTAAAGATAGCTTGGATTCCTAATTCTTTATTTGACTATAAATGCTCGGTAAGACATTTAGTAAAATGACTCATTTTATTGCATGGAACAATAAAATTGATCTTCCTATAGAATTGTCAATACATTCTAATTTCAATGTTGCTAAGTTGAGTCCCTTTGATGTAGGTAATGATTTTTCTGATTCGAGGACGAATCCTGAAAAGGGGGATGATGATAAAAATCACGGTGTACATTCTACTTTCAATGTTACTGAGTTGAGTTCTTTTGATGTAGGTGATGATTTTTCTGAATCGAGGACGAATCCTTTTGAAGAGGGAGATGATGATAAGAATCACGGTGTTCCAACTGAACCTATTACACAACCCAAGGCCAAGAAGATTCAACAAGCATTCATACTTCATCTACAAAATTGGATAGGCTAGATTCAACCGTCATTTCATGTGTTACAAGCTGATTCGTTTGAGTCAAGATCTTTTGGAGATTCAAAAGTAAATATTTGCAAGGTTGAAGTAGCGGATGAAGTTGCAAGCATCATTTCATGAGTGGTTTGAAAAATTTATTTATTATTTTAGTTTCATAAAGTTTGTAATGCTCAAATTGACTTCGTCTTCTGTGAAGATTTAAAGGATCGAGATTAAATCACGGGCACTAATTTTTTTTGTGGGAAGACTATAAATACCCACAAATTATTATGTAAAAACATATTTGTGATCAATGAAATTGATCTCTTAAGCTGAGAGGTCCCCCCTTATAGAAATCTTAGCATATCTTTGTCGTTTTTAAGTTTCATGCAATTCTTGTGGTAGATTGCATCTGAGTTATTCAATCAAGCCTTGATCAAGTTCGATTGTGAAGTGACTCAATTTAGAAAAAGGTTTCAAATCTTGCTTCTCACTCTTGGATTTCATAATCTAATTCTAGCTTTATATCTTGGTTTATCCAAATTTTGTATAAGAAGGTGTTAATTTCTTTAATACAAGGGTTCTTGCTTCTACAAAAGCTTGGCTCGTTGGGCTGAAGATTACGATTGGTCTATCATCCTTCAACGGGATCTTCTATCCCCATGACTTGCTCTGATGCGGTCGTTCTTCTAACGCTGGTGACACATCCAGTTGTCGAGATTGGTAATGTGAGTTTGTAACCCATCCATTGAGGTTCTTGGAATGATTCTATAACTTATCATTTCCATGTTAGGAGTTGGATCATGGGTCTTGTGCGAAGGAATCCTTGGTTTACGGCCGCTTCGAGTTGAAGGAAGTGTCAAAAGGCTAGTTTTTTTTCAATTTTATTGATTTGTTTGAGTGATTTTATTTGATTTTATTTCAATTTGTCAAACTCACTCGGGTGCTCATCTCAATCATTTCAGCCTTGTTGGCGTTCAATAAGAGAGACCTTAGAAATAACTGGTAACTGTTCAACTAGATTATCACATTAACAATTTGAATCAAATAAAGTGACATTATCCATTTGAATCACCTTAACCCCACTTGTTGAACTTGACCAAATGTCTATAACATAGCACTAACAAACGTACAAAGTAATACAAACAAAGGTACAAAGTAACACTAACAAAGGTACAAAGTTCATAAAAGGTTTTTTTTAATCTAAAATACCATTGAACTTGACCATTATAGTGCCTCTCAAACGTAGGTAAAGTTTAAATTCGAGTCTCCTTGTCAAACTCACTCGGGTGCTCATCTCAACCATGATGGCGTTTCACAAGAGAGACCTAAAAAATAGCCGGATTATCGCATTAACCATTTGAATCACCTCAACCCCACTTGTTGAAATTGAAACAAATATCTATAACATAACACTAACATAGGTACGATGTTCATAAAAGTCTTTTTAATCTAAGATACTATTGAACTTGACCATTAAAGTGCCTCTCAAACTTAGGCAAACTTTAAATATAATTGGTGACAAAAGATGAAACTATAAAATAAAAAGAAATAAGAAAATAATATTCAATTTCAGAGAATTAAACCAGAATCTCCTATGTGAAAGCAAAATATACAAACCGTAGGACAACAATGAATTTTGGGTAATGTCTAACTCTTCGACACGTCCTTTCATGTGTGTGATAGAATTCTCAGACTATTCGAGCTGTTCGATCGTTTGGCGCTTTCTTCAAAAGGATCAACATCAAACATCGAGTCCTTGATTGGCAACCCATCTAGAGGAGCATCGATTGCATTGATTCCATCAACAGTCTTCCCATGATTTTATGGTGCATGACCCTTTTTTTTACCATTCACCTTCGAGCGCCACCATAGTTTTGCATCGTCCATGAGATGCATTGCGACCAGCGTAACTCTTAGGTTCTATGAGCAAGTTCCAGTAATCTTCGAGTATTGTTCTACGTCAAAAATAAATCTTTTTAATTCCTTAGCATCCCGGTTTCCATTTAAGAGGTTGTGTTATTGGATTTTAAGTTTTTTAAGGCCACATGAACTTGGCTTGAGCTGTTGTTCTCTACTCGGGTGCTCATCTCAACCATGATGTCGTTCAACAAGAGAGACCGTGAAAACGACTGGATTATCGCATTAACCATTTGAATCACCTGCTCATCTCAACCATGATGTCGTTCAACAAGAGAGACCTCGAAAACGACTAGATTATCGCATTAACCAATTGAATCACCTCAACCCCACTTGTTGAAATTGAACCAAATATCTATAACATAACTCTAACAAAGGTACCAAGTTCATAAGAGTCTTTTTAATCTAAGATAGAAACTGTAAAATAAAATGAAATAAGAAAAATAATATTTCATTGACAGGAATCGAACCCAAGTATCCTCAATGAAAGCCAGATATCCTAACCGCTAGATGACAATGGATTTTTGGTGAGAATGTCCTGAAGTCTTTTGTCAGATCGCTGAAGAGTTTTAACATGATCTTTTGCTTAATGTCTAACTCTTCGACACGTCCTTCCTTGTGTGTGTTAGAGTTCTCAGAGTTACCAGGATGCTTCGAGCTGTTCGATTATGTGGCTCTTTCTTCAGAAGAGTCAACCTCAAATGTTAGGTCTTTGATTGGCAACCCATCCAGGGAGCATTGATTGCATCGATTCCATCAACGATCTTCCCATGAGTGCATGACCCATTTTATATACCATTCACGTTCGAGCACTATCATAGTGTTGCATCGTCCATGAGATGCATTGCGGCTAACGTAACTCTTAGGTCGTATGAGAAAGTTCTTGTAGCCCTCAACTCTCAGGTCGTATGATAGAGTTCTTAGAGCTACCGCGACATTTTGAGGTGTTCAATTATTGGTTTTTTATTCAAAAGAGTCAACATCAAACCTCATGTCTTTAATTTGCAACCCATCCAGGGGAACGTCGATTGCATCGATTCCATCAACGGCCTTCCCATGAGTTTATGGTGCATGACCCATTTTTTATATCATCCACCTTCGAGCGCCATCGTCCATGAGATGCATTGTGGCCAACGTAACTCTTAGGTCCTACGAGCAAGTTCGTGTAACCTTCAAGTATTGTTCTACGTCAAAAATAAAGTTTTTTAATTCCTTAGAATCCGAGTTCACATTTAAGGGTTTGTGTTTTTGGATTTTAAGTTTGTTAAGCCCAAAATGAGCTTGGCTTGGGGTGGGGTTCTCTACGACCCTCCTTGTCAAACTCACTTGGGTGCTCATCTCAGTCATCTCAGCCATGATGGCGTTCAACAAAAGAGACCTTGAAAATGACCGGATTATCACATTAACCATTTGAATCACCTCAACCTCACTTGTTAAAATTGAACCAAATATCTATGACATAACCCGATTAAGGGTTCAAAGTTCATAAAAGTCTTTTTAATCTAAGATAACTGGATCATTATAGTGACTCTCAAACCAAGTTCATAAGAGTCTTTTGATTTTAAGATACTATTGAACTCATCCATTATAATGCTTCTTAAAACCTAGGTAAAGTTTAAATATGAAACTATAAAATAAAAGAAATAAGAAAATAAAATTTCATTGTCGAGAATCAAACTCGGGTCTCCTCGATGAAAGCAAGATCTTCCGTGAAATGTCTAACTCTTCGACACATTTTTTTATGAGTGTAATAGAGTTCTCAGAGCTACTGCCACATTTCTTGTTCTTCGATCATGTGTCTCTTTCTTCAAAAGAGTCAACATAAAACATTAGGTCTTTGATTGGAAACCCATCCAGGGGAGCGTCGATTGCTTCAATTCCATCAATGGTCTTCCCATGATTTTTTGGTGCATGACTAGTTTTTTATACAACTCACCTTCGAGCACCACCATAGTTTTGCATTGTCCATGAGATGCATTGTGGGCCAACGTAACTCTCAAGTCCTCTGAGTAAGTTCTTATAGTCTTGAAGTATAATATCAAAACATATTAAGGTATTTGATATGTTAAACAGTAAAATAATTGATGTGTATCATAAACATTAAATAAAAATATATATTTAAAATTTGAATGAGATTCATATTAATTAAACATATATTATGATATTCTACGACATTTTAATATTATTTAAATAAGATGTTATATCTTAATGTATTAGGTATTCAAATATATAATTTGACAAAAATTATCACAAGTTCACCGTAAATAGAACCCTAGCGTTAAGTCAAAAAGCATCAAACACTAAATACTTTGAAATTTTAGGTGATATTTTTCAGAGGAAGTTGATAAGGTCTTCAAAGAGCATGTGGTGGTGTCTGACATTTTAGGTTAACAACATGTTGAAAAGAAACCAGAAATTCTGATACTCGTAATTAACTACAAACCTTTGAATAAGGTTTTAGAATAAATAAGATATCCAATCCAAATAAAAAATGATTTGATAAAAAGAATTTAGAGTCGAATGTTTTTATAAAATTCGATATGAAATTGGGATTTCGAAAAATTCTAATTTCCTAAAAGAACAAATATAAAATAGCATTTAATGTCCAGTTTAGAAAATATAAGAGGAACGTCATGCGATTTAGGCTAAAAAACACTCCATCCGAATTTCAGATGATTATGAATGATATTTTCAATTCTTTCAAAAAATATCAATAGTTTATATTGATGATGTGTTGATATTTTCTAAAACCATTAAGATGAACACTTTAAACATCTACATACATTCATTAATGCAATCAAAAGAAATCAGCTAGTTGTGTCCATACCCAAAATCAAATAATATCAAACTCAGATCCGCTTTCTTGGATTTTAAATTTATTTGAGCCTTATAAAACCCATTCAATGGTCCATTGAGTTTGTCTCAAACTTTCGTGATGACGTATCCTAGAAAAGCCAACTTCAAAAAAAAATTAGGTTCTCTCAATTATGTGTCTTAAATCCTTCAAGATCTCACGCATATTTACAAATGTCTTGATGAGTGTCTTGAAAATAATACAAAGTCTTGATTTGTAAAGGATATCTCTACAACCGAAAAAAATCAAATCATTAGTCAAATAAACTCTAGACTTAAGTCTTGACCCAAGGGCAGATCTCATAGTGAAACGTGATGCATCAAATATCGGATATGGAGGTATCTAAAATTGTCAAAGAGGACCGAGAATCAATTATCATATGTCATTCAAAAGCCTCTAATAATACCATACAAATTACAAAACAGTAAAAAAAATATATATATATATTATTTTCATTGTACTCCGTGCACAACAATTTTAAAGAAAATTTAAAATAAATCCAGCGTATTTGTCATACTTTTGAGTTCAATTACTATAAATCAAGAAAAGAATTGAGTTGTAATAAAATATCACTTGACATTGGAATGTAATTTGAAGACTTTTTATCTTCGAGAGTTGAATTACATTTAAGATTATTTATGTTATTTCATATTTTCTTCAATTTGTATTTAATAGCTTTGGGTAGTTTGTAGATGAACTATGTTTGAATTATCTTTTTGGCCTTTCTATTTTCGACACGTTTTACACTTTTGGACTGACACTTGGTAGAAGGGGACACTAAGGCTAAAATCATATAAAATGGGTTCATAGCTTAGTGGTAGAGCATTTGACTGCAGATCAAGAGGTCACCAGTTCGAATTTGGTTGGGCCCTTTTAAAATTTTTGGACGAACACTTTGTTCGATTTGCTCCGAATCACCGAGTGTCTAAAGGAAAAGAAATAAGAATAATTACCGATTCCAAACCTTATTCCAAAGTCCACCACATAGAACCATGCCCTTAGAACCTAAGGGCCACTATTCTCGGACAAGAACCGTGTGCACCCACTTACCGAGTCTTGTACTCACTCCATCTTTTTTATGTAACTAAGAGTAGTTGCCCTAGACCAACAACACCCACCAAAACTATTTTTGATGTTTTAAAATGATTTTTTTTT
>NW_019272392.1:17072-20721 GCF_002738345.1 Cucurbita maxima | reverse complement strand
TTTACGAAAGCGAATTTAACAGTTTCGATAAAACCAACCGCTTTTAAAGAAGGAGTCGCTCTATCTTGATTACCGTGGACATACGCATCTCCCTCTTTAACTTTGCCTACCATGAAAAGGATAGTTCCCTCACGATAGGCCCTCCTAGCTGTCGAACGTCTTTCGATCAATCGAGAGAGGTATAGAATAGTACAACAAACCAACAAGACAAGAATGGGCTCATAAGATGGGCGGTCAGGGAATTGATTTCATTTGTGTAATCCGCCAAGGAAATGATCAAGGAATTCTCTATACACGGCTGAGAGATGACCATAATGTTGCACATCCTGAATAAAGTACCGTAGCCAAGTGAAGCTTTTGAAAATGAACGCGTGTATAACTCACATCCATTTTCTCTTCGATTCGCAAACTTTAGATCTTATCTTACCTTCGTCTCCGGGTGATGAGAGAGAATTTGGGCCTGGCGTGCAACCGGTTCGGTCAACAATAAGATACAAAGCGGATTGATTAAATGGGCTTGAAGTTCCATTATCGTTAGGTCGAAGATCTCTACTAGGTTTAGTGCACTTTGGTAGTTGCGAATGTTGCCGTAATCGAATGTCTTTCTCATTCGACATTCTCTCTTACCAAGCACTCATACTCGCAAGGGTTGAGGAGACAGTCCGTGAGATAATTGGGCTTCGAGATTGCGTATACACGAAAAGAGCTCGCTTTTGACTTTCTACCTCAGCGTTTTGTGCCCGGTTCCGGTTCAGGAAAGGATCTGATCTCTTTCATTGGAGCACATTGATGCCGAAGGAGTCTTCGGAACCGGTGGAGAGGCTATGATGACTTCAGGCTATTCAAATAGCATGACTGATACCACAAAGAAAGGATATCTAAGTCACACTCGTGAAATTTCTTTTTCATAAACTTGCCTGATGATTGATAAGGTAAGGGATTTTAAAAGACAAAAGAATGACAATTCTATGTGATAGAAAGAAAAGGAGATTTTTTTTTTTTTTTCATTTTGTGTGGTTCGAACCTATGGCTCTTTGAAACTTCTTGCATAATTCATTTTGATACAATATACTTGAGACCTCTCACACCCGAAACAATAATCATACACCACTAGACCAAATGCCTTTATAGCAAGTCTATAGTTCTTAGTTGCTGTGCCTCAATACATGAAATTTACATAAATTGTGCAAGCATTTGCCACAAATTCCTTTGGGTTGGGTTAGGCCTGATAATTATTTTTGTGTTTTTTTTTTCTTTCCGAGGGCATTTAGAGAATCGAACTCGAAATCTCTTGCACCCAAAAGAAAAATCATTCCACTAAACCAAATGTCCTTATTATGGGCTATATATTAAGTTTTTTATGTAATGTATCATCATTATTTCATTTATTTTCTTTGTTAATAAAATCCATGAGCAATAATCATTATTATATCTTTTAGATCTAGACCGCTGTTAAATTATTTACATAGGGTTTGCGACAATTACTGTCTTGAGAAGAAAATAGTGTAAGTTTTAGTTTGATAGTTCCATTTGAGACACATCTCGTGAGTACACAAGTAAAACAAATATCGAAAGTTAGGATTTGGGTAGGCATGCCTATTGAAAGTGGAAAAGATAAAATGATATTAAAAGAGCATCATCATTATAGTTTTAATTGCCATAATTTTTGGTTTCTTAAGATTAAGATGGAAGAATATACATTTGGTTGTTGAATTGTTTTCTTTGAGGAAGTCATCAAATTCTCTCTCCACAAGTAGCAATATAACTACTCGATTTCTTTCTTTACTTACAATAAGTCCTCTCTCTATATGTGCTTGTGGGACATTACTCTCTTTTATCTATAAAAATGGCATAGCCATAATGATATAATAATCCTTATATAAGTATGTTTTCTTTTTCTCTCGTACCCACCTTATACATAACATGTTAAATTAATCCTTATATAAGTATGTTTTCTTTTTTTCTCGTACCCACCTTATACATAACATGTTAAATTAACTCATACTTAAAAAAAATAATTTCTTTCTTTTGGAGATGCGGGGTATCGATCCCCGTACCTCTCACATGCTAAGCGAGCGCTCTAATGAAGAAATATTGCTACACAATAGGTCATGAATAAGAAAAAATTGAAAAGAAACAATATTATTTAATAATAGATAGTCTCTTTTTTGGAGATGCAAGGTATCGATCCCTGTACCTCTCACATGCAAAGCGAGCGCTCTACCATTTGAGCTACATCCCCATGATTCTTACATCCGAAAACCCTAAATGTCCCATCATCAATAATAGTGAAAATAAAAAAAATATCAAAATATTAATAACAAATAGTTTGTTTTGGTGATGCGGGGCATCGATAATTGTGAAAATGAAAAAATATTATAACAAATTAAATACTTTCTTTTGGAGATGCAGGTTATCAATCTTCGTACAACTCGCATGCAAAGCGAGCGCTCTACCGTCTAAGCTACATCTTCACAATTTTTACGTCACAAAAACATAAATGTCTCGTTCACAATTTTTACGTCACAAAAAAATAAATGTCTCGTCATGAATAATAGTGAAAATGAAAAAATATCGCTACTCATTATGTCATAAATAAGAAAAAATTGAATAGAAATAAAATAGTAATAGCGAATAGTTTCTTTTGGAGATATGGGGTATCGATCCAATCCCCGTACCTCTCGCATGCTAAATGAGCAAATAGAAATAAAATATTACATCATAGAACCCTAAATTTCCCATCATCCATAATAGTGAAAATGAAGAAAATCTAGAAATGCAGGGTATCGATCCCCATATCTCTTGCATGCAAAGCAAGCGCTCTACCATCTAAGTTGTATCCCCACAATTCTTACATCATAAAGTCCTAAGCATCTCGTCATCAGTAATAGTGAAAATGAAAAACTATCCCAGCTCATTATGTCCTAAATAAGAAAAAAATTGAAAAGATAAGAAAAAATTGAACATAAATATTATATTTATTAATCGATTCAATTGAAGATGCAAGGTATTGATCCCCATACTTTCCACATGGGAAATGAACACCCTAAATGCCCCTAGATGCGAGGTATCAATCCTCGTACCTCTCGCATGCTAAGCAAAGCTACATCCCTACAATTCTTGCATCACAAAAACCCTAAACTTTCCATCATCAATAATAGTGAAAATGAACGAATATCGCTACTCAACATGTCATGAATAAGGAAAAATTAAAAAGAAGTAATTTTCAAAATAGTGACATGAAAAACTATCCCGGCACAATATGTCGTAAATAAGAAAAAATTAAAAAGAAATAATATATTTAGTGATTGATTCATTTTGGAGATGCAAGGTATCAACCCCGTAACTTTCCACATCAGAAGTGAGCGCTCTACTATCTGAGCTACATCCCCACAATTCGTACTACAATCTCTCGAAGGGGCATTTTGAGAATCAAACTCGAGACCTCTCACACCCAAAGCAAGAATCATACCACAAGACCAAATGCCCTTGTTTTACCACTTGAAACGTATGTATGAAGCGTTAGGCCTAGGTATTAAGGTCGTATTTTGTTGTATTGCAGGAAACACATGAAGTCCGTGTCTTGGAGAATAAAGCCTTGGGATGGGAGGTTAAGAAAGACTATGAGTATTAAGAGCATGATGGTAAG
>NW_019272392.1:14334-16206 GCF_002738345.1 Cucurbita maxima | reverse complement strand
AATAAAATGAAGTTAAATTGAACGCACTTTAGTTTTATGTTTGGCGTGTTTAAGATAAACCATAATTGTATTAATGATATTGAGCCTAGAGTCTATAAGAATTTAATGATCTTAAGAGAAATTCCTATTTATTAGAGGAGACCAACTTTATTTAAGGTACAAGGAGTTCAAGAATCTAGATTTGAATATGGTTAAGAAACAACAAGATTTGAAAGTTTTGAATTCTAAACCAAATTTGTACATAATTATTACTTCTGATGACTAATTATAAATTATAAATTTGTACTCACAGATGGGGTTGTTATGCAGCGTATGAGGGAGCCTTCAAAGGTTGTGCACTCACAGGAGATGCGGTCACAGGTCTTTGTGTTCGAGTATTTTTGTATTTTTTTTTTTGTAATTCTATCCCAAACACTTTTTTTTCGTTTGGATAAATTTGAACAACACCGTCTTATAATTTAATTTAATTTTATATTTAATGTGGTGTTGTTTTCTCAATCTCATTTTAATTTTACAACATTATTTTATATTAATTTATTTTTATTTTTATTTGTTTTTATTTGTTTTCACTTTCAGTTATAGTTTCTATTTGAGTTTTGAACCTTTGAAATTTGAGTTGTGACAGATTGGTATCAGAGCAGCCGGATTTTAAATTATATAAATTTTTTCTAAGGATAAAGAGTCGTATATCTCTATGACTCAGCTCAATGACACGTCTCTCCGCGACCAAGTAAGCAGTCTTACCCTATTTTGTAGTATATGATATGTTGTAAAACTTGTATAAATTTATTGTATGTTTTGATTTTCGTGGTACTTATAAAATGTTCTTGGACGTTAAAGAGTGAACGTTAACTATATAAGACAATACTGGATCAACGTTATAGTGTCTAGATATCGTGAGGAGGAAAAGAGTGTTCATGAGATATATAACTAGCCTTAGGAAAACAGAGAGTTTTCGTTGCATAGTGCGAGACATCTAATCCGTGAAATTTTGGTACTATAAATGAAGAAACTAGAGATGGTCCCCAAACGTCTGTATGGACCATTTCCAATCGCACTTTCTTTGATTCTCTAGCAGCTTTTGTGAAGCTAACTCGTTTATATTTTTCCATAACGCAGCTCTCACAAACACCCATATCAATAGATTTTAGGCCTTCTAAAACTTCATTTGCACCCATCATCTCCATTTCTTTGATGCTCATATGTGCAAGTCTATTGACACTGCTGTAGGGTGTAAAAACTTGGTTGTTGTTGCTGTTACTTGAATTGGAAACACTCTTAGCAACAACAACCTTTTTATACACTCTAGTTGGTGTATAGGGTTCCATATTTTAGGTCATGCTACCACCATGACACCCTTCACAATCTTTCCCAAACTCTTTTCAAACTCGGCTGCATAACCTGTGCTATCCAACTAACATATAGAGATCAGATTCTTCTTGAGATCAGAAATATTTATGACATTCTATAATGTCCACTCACTCATTTCCTGTTAGAGTTTATATGTAGGCATCTCTCTTCCTTTCAATCTCCAACAATCTCCAACGTTTTGTTATCGGCAATATACACCTTCCTAACATTTCCTTATTTTAAATTTTGAAAAAATTCCTTACTTGGAGACGAATGAAACGATGCAACTGAATCTAAAATCCAAAATTCAATTGGGCTATTCACGCTAAGGATTAAAGTATTCTCAGTATCTTTTGCTGAACATATGGAATTATTGTTATCTTCAAATTTGTGGTTTTTCTTTTCTTCAATTTTGTACAATTTGTCCAAAAGTGTTATTTTTCTCCACAATTTCAACTCTTTTCGTTTTGTTTGTTTGGAGATTTTTCACGGTTTCTTAATTTTGATCGCCCATGTTTGTTT
>NW_019272392.1:10753-12576 GCF_002738345.1 Cucurbita maxima | reverse complement strand
AATTGACTTACAATCATGTTGAACTAATTTATATGATTTGCAACATATCGACATTTGTAGATTGAACAACCTCTGCATCAAATACACCTTGTTCATAGCCGACGTACTTTCGTACATATTTGAAAACACCTTCAATAGGCCCGATGTCGTCTTCTCTTTGATGATGTTGAACGTCATGTTTATGGACAGCGTCAATCAGATTAATCCTACGGTGTGTATGATTAGTCCTCAAAATCATATATACACTCATCAGAACAAAATGTCCCAAAATGTACTATAGGAGAACGTGACTAGTTGTTGTTTATTCACTTTTAGCTTATAACATTGCTCTATTTGAAATTGTTTTTGACGTCTTTCCTCGCTCACGTTTTCTAAAATATTTCTTCTAAACGTGATTTAAGCATACACTGCTATTGTGTCGTTCAGTCTGAATTTTGCATGGTTGACTTGTTCACTAGATTAGAACAAATGTCACATAATTATTGTCTCACTACTGCAAGAGTGTGATTGTTACACTTGTCTTTCTTTCAATTGTGTGCCGCATCTTCTGACTAGTTACGTGAGTTTGGCATGGAGCATATGTGTAGGTTGAAAAAGAAATGGTTGGATGTGGACTGCGAATAAGGGTTGAGCCACGAAAGGGTTTTTTTTTTACCACATATAGACTTTGGGCTAGAGAGTCTTAAATTTAAGTTCGTTTGAAAAATTTTGGTTCGTGTTTTAGTTCAAACGAACCCAAATTAAACCTACTAGTTCCTTCTTCCTTGCATGACTCACTCCTATTCTCTGTTCTATCTCTGCTTGCTCTCTGAAACTTTTTTAAAGGCTATTGTTCACCCATTATTTGGGAGTATCTTTCTTAAAAGGATTGTGACCACAAATGACCTATGTAGAAAATTTGTACCCATTTCCTAAAATCTTTAGCGGACAACATACCCAAAACAGATGCGCTACACCTCGTCTCACCCCTTCGGAGCATATGGATCCACCCAATCGATGAACGCTCAAACCAAACTCACCCATACTTTTTGGCACAGGGATGCGAGAACAAATCCAAGTAATCTATAATGGGGAGACCCCTTAAAGAAACAAATGAGAATGGCTCGGTTGATAGCAGGGTTAAAGAAAAGGTGAGTATGAAAAGACGTATCGCGTAACCGTCCCTGTAAGCAGCTTCATTCTTTCTTGATCTATGAACCGACTTTATGAAAAAAAAAAATAAGTCTTTCAGCTGAAAGTGTGACTGTTGGGTATGGATAAGCGAACCTCTTGTTTTGAGGGAAACCGGAGATGTTAGCTAAGAAAGCTAAGCAGGCAAGTACAGGACGGACAAAATGCACATAAAAATTGATTGACATGATCCCTTTCCCTCTTAGTTTGGCTAGTTGGCTAGTTACACGATGAGTAGAAAAGCATACCAGGCAAGGAAAGAAAGGCTGCTAGATCTCCTGTAAGGCCAACCCTTAATGGCGAGCTCACCAGGCAATGCTATAAGTCCAATAGAAGTCCAAGGTTTCGTCTACTACGGACTAGGAAGCTCTTGGAGGATCTAACATGAAATGAGAAATACATTCGATTACAGCATATGGATCCACCCAATCGATGAACGCTCAAACCAAACTCACCCATACTTTTTGGCACAGGGATGCGAGAACCAATCCAAGTAATCTATAATGGGGAGACCCCTTAAAGAAACAAATGAGAATGGCTCGGTTGATAGCAGGGTTAAAGAAAAGGTGAGTATGAAAAGACGTATCGCGTAACCGTCCCTGTAAGCAGCTTCATTCTTTCTTGATCTATGAACCGACTTTATGAAAAAAAAA
>NW_019272392.1:4892-10595 GCF_002738345.1 Cucurbita maxima | reverse complement strand
AGCATATGGATCCACCCAATCGATGAACGCTCAAACCAAACTCACCCATACTTTTTGGCACAGGGATGCGAGAACCAATCCAAGTAATCTATAATGGGGAGACCCCTCAAAGAAACAAATGAGAATGGCTCGGTTGATAGCAGGGTTAAAGAAAAGGTGAGTATGAAAAGACGTATCGCGTAACCGTCCCTGTAAGCAGCTTCATTCTTTCTTGATCTATGAACCGACTTTATGAAAAAAAAATAAGTCTTTCAGCTGAAAGTGTGACTGTTGGGTATGGATAAGCGAACCTCTTGTTTTGAGGGAAACCGGAGATGTTAGCTAAGAAAGCTAAGCAAGCAAGTACAGGACGGACAAAATGCACATAAAAATTGATTGACATGATCCCTTTCCCTCTTAGTTTGGCTAGTTGGCTAGTTACACGATAAGCAGAAAAGCATACCAGACAAGGAAAGAAAGGCTGCTAGATCTCCTGTAAGGCCAACCCTTAATGGCGAGCTCACCAGGCAATGCTATAAGTCCAATAGAAGTCCAAGGTTTCGTCTACTACGGACTAGGAAGCTCTTGGAGGATCTAACATGAAATGAGAAATACATTCGATTACAGCAACTAATAGATAAAGAACTTTTTGGTAGAAACTGAATGATCCTTGGCTCGGGCAAGAAAAGGAAAAGGTAGTCGTACTCCTACCTTTTCCGTCGGACGAGAGGAAAGTTTGAGCTGAAAGATTGAATCACACTAGATAAGAAAGGCGAGCTTAACAGGTTTCTCCAAACGTATAAACAAAAAGAAGATACGGATACACATACATTTTCGCATGAAAGAACCTAGCTGAACCAGATCAAGGGTCCTAACCTAGTTCGAGTGACCTTCTTTGGCTAGCCCCCGGCACTTGTAACGAGGTCAACCCGTATGTGCTTTTTCTTTTCGTTTAGTGAGATAGCTTACCAGCTCTTTCAGCTCATAGCAGCAGTATGAAAAGCAGAATCCTCATCCTGAGTCGAGTCCACATTGCCGTACGAATTGACATCTGCCAAACCAAGAGCTTCTATTTTTTCTTTAATGAAAGCGGATTTAACAGTTTCGATAAAACCAACTTCTTTTAAAGAAGGAGTCGCTCTACCTTGATCACCGTGGACATACGCATCTTCCTCTTTAAATTTGCCTACCATGAAAAGGAAAGTTCCCCCACGATAGGCCCTCCCAGCTGTCGAACGTCTTTCGATCAATCGAGAACAAAAAAACAAGACAAGGGTTGAGGTTGAGATGACTATATTGTTGTACTACTAGGTTTAGTGTACTTTGGTAGTTGCGAATGTTGCCGTAATTGAATAGCACTCATACTTGCAAGGGTTGAGGAGACAATTCGTGAGGTAAGGAACCGGTGGAGAGGCTTTTTTTCTTTTGAAGGGGCATTCCGAGAATCGAACTCGAGACCTCTTGCACCCAAAGCAAGAATCATACCACTAGACCAAATGCCCTTAGTATGTGCTATATATTATGTTTTTTATGGAATGTATCATCATTATTTCATTTATTTTCTTTGTTAATGAAATCCATGAGAAATAATCATTATTATTATATCTTTTAGACTAGACCGCTGTTAAATTATTTACATAGGGTTTGCGACAATTACTGTATTGAGAAGAAAATAGTGTAAGCTTTATTGAGAAGAAAATAGTGTAAGTTTTAGTTTGATAGTTTCATTTGAGACACATATCGTGAGTACACAAGTAAAGCAAATATCGAAAGTTAGGATTTGGGTAGGCATGCCTATTGAAAGTGGAAAAGATAAAATGATATTAAAAAAGAGCATCATCATTATAGTTTTAATTGCCTTAATTTTTGGTTTCTGAAGAATATACACTAGGTGCGAGAATCATACCACTAGACCAAATGACCTTTCTAAAAAATTGCAACATTTTTAACTCCTTCTCAGTATATTTTTTTCTCTCAAGTTTGAAATCTATTTTCTTGAGCGGTTGTTGGACTATAAAACAAAAAGTTGATGGTCTAGTATGCAAGTGTTCAAATAAACTACAACCCAACAAATGAATCAAACTAATCCGTTTGGGTTGGGTTGGATTTATTCGGCTCAGTTCATCAGTTTGTTTGATTTAATTCTTCTATTTTGCTTCCTATGACAAGAAAATGAAGTTGTATTGAATGTAACATAGTTTGATTTATGACAAACTCATATGAAATATAATTGCATTAATAGTATTAAGAGTTGGAGTCAAATATTTCATGAACTTAAGTGCAACTCATGTTTTATTAAAGACTAGATGAAATTTAGTTAAGTAACTGGAACTTTAAATTACTTCATGTGGAGCTTCAATTACTCTATGTTAGTTGCTATCTTTAGGATTGACTAATTGGACACGAGTTCTTGGATTTAGGGGATTGTTTTATGTAATTTTCAACTACGACTTATGTTTTCAAATTTATAGGTCATAATTTAGGTAGTGGTTGTATATTATGGATGAACACTAGAGTTTCTATCCCATTCACCACAACTACTCTAGTTTTTTGTTTGAAGGCTATAATTGTCATCTATGTTGTATGACAATAAAATTTGTTTGGATAAAATTTTAGTTAAAGTTGCATATTTTACTTCTTGCGAGTAAAAAATTTGTTTCTTAGCATAATATGAATTTAGTTGAAGAGTTATTAGGAATAAGATGGAGAAAGAAATTTTCGTTCAAATAATAAACAGACTCAAGTTCATCTTTGTTATTGTCAAATTGTGATTTTACAAAAAACTTAACTAATATGAAATATCAAGGTAAACCAAGAATATATCCTGCACGTCATTCAAGATGACAATAAAATGGAGTTAAATTGAACGTAGTTTTAGTTTCATGTTTGGTAGGTTCAATATGAAGCATAATTGTATTAATGATATTAAAGAGAAATTCGTGTTTTATTAGAAGAGACCAACTTCATTTAAGGTACTAGGAGTTTAAACTACTTCCATTCTAATTTCAATCACTTCACAATGATTACAAATTTAAGGTTGGCTAATTGAACATCAATTATCAACTTTAGGTTATAATTTAGGTAGTAGCCATTATAATATTAATGAGTATAAGACTTACAATTTACCATGGACCATGTCTTATAGTTAAATGAATATATATATATATTATGCATGTCGAGGTCTGGATAAAGCACAAAGTAGTAAGGAACACCATTGTCAACTCTAGAGCCACCCACAACATGATGGAGACCGATGCAAAATATTTTAACATCCTTTGGCATCAAGATATAGGAAAGATGAACGCCGTCAAATTGGAAGCTTTGTCTGTCTTAAGAG
The DNA here is from genome assembly GCF_002738345.1 of Cucurbita maxima. NCBI lineage: Eukaryota > Viridiplantae > Streptophyta > Magnoliopsida > Cucurbitales > Cucurbitaceae > Cucurbita > Cucurbita maxima. The sequence continues at coordinate 7,279 of NW_019272392.1, read as the reverse complement.
TCACAATGAGAACTCTAATCAAGCTAGAGCCTTGGACTAGGAAAATTGTTTAGTGATAGTTGAAATGGATGACTTCGACGTCGTGTCAAGAATGAACGTCCTGCTGAAACACAAAGTCATTTACATGCCCCTAGCAAAATGTCTAGCAGTAACAGAGTCTAACCCGACGATCATTTAGAAAAACATCCATCAACCAAGAGGGTTGAAAATGATGTCGATACAACAGTTGAAAAATAATCATAGCCATGATGAATCTACGCTTTCAGATAATGGACTTATCCCCACCAAGAGAGACAAAAACAAGGTCAGATACTAAAGAAGGGAGACAAAAACAAACCATTGAAGCAACACATGTTCACACATAAATATCATCTAGACGGATGTAGAGAAGGGTCAGTCGGAAGCGTCAACCACAATAATTTCAAGAAAAATAAAGAGTTCATATAAGTTAAGGTTAGATCAACTTTGAGTTCAAAGCAACAAAACCAAAGACTGGTGTGAAAATACTATGGACTAGTTAAAGCTATCCATAAGATTATGACGACATCATATAGAATCTAATTGCTCTTATGGATGCGGACTAACCTTGTTGTCCACGTTAGTAACTTGAAACGTTATTATTTCGACTAAGAAGACATCAAGCAAAAGCAGGTGATATGACGTCATACAATTAAGAAAAAGTTTTGAGCGAAGAAAGTAGGAAAGACACGAACAGAGAAGACATGAAGACTCAACAAACCGAGAAGTACTTTTCAATAGCACCTAGTAGGTTGGAAGAGACTCCTCATTATGAGATCAGCTAGAAGCGCATCGAGAGACCTAAAGTCAGCCTTATCCAATAAACTGTGTGGGGGCAGATGTCACAGTCATGATTGCCCAAGGCGTGTTGCCTGTGGTTGCATGTTGCATGTCTCAGCCATTCTTGTAAAAAATTTGTTGTCCAAGGTTGTTATTTGGACAATGTTATTGTTTATCGGTTATTTGGGCGACATGCCTTGAGCAATCATAACCGTTACAATTGGCTAAGACATTTGTTGTCCATATGCTATTGTTGTCCAAGAGACTCCTCATTATGAGGTCATGATTGGCTAAGACATTTAAAGAAGTTTTACCTAGGGAAACTTCTATCACAATCCTCTTCTTGCTCTCTGAAACTTCTATAAATGTTATTGTTCACTGGTTATTTTGGCGCATCTTCCTTAAAAGGATTGTGACGACAGATGACCTAGGTAAAACTTCTATTGGGAGATCAGTGCAATAGAGAATCTGTGTCCCTTTCCTTAAACCTTCAGCGCACAACATAACAAAGAGTTCCTAGAAAAAATATCATAGAACAATTTGTGTAATGCCTTTGAAGTTAGGCTCGAGGCTCTATCTTATCTCCCAAGAATATGGTTCATTCTCTATTCACATAGAAATTCTGCAATAGAAAGTGGTACCCTCATCTTCTTTTATAAGACTACCTCAGCCTTCATGGAATGATTATGCTATGTTGATTCTTATAGAAGGGAGTAGGAGTAAGAGTAGATGACTGTTTATGATCCAAGTCTCAAAAAAGTAAGTCTTGATGTCAAGAAAGGAGAGGAATCCTCATAGTTTCCAAGATTTGAAGAGAATCATACATACACAAATTTCCTTTGTTTGTTTATTCTTGTTGTTTGCTCTCTTCAATTAACATGTTATAAAGACACTTGTAAATTATAATTAAATATAGCTTTTTTTTTCTTTCCAAATATCAATTTGAATTACTTCTTGATTCAAGGTTTAAAAAACCTATTTCAAATCTTATTATATTGCATGCTTCAATTTGATATAATTGTTGGAGGCATTTTTAGAATCAAACTCGGGACCTCTCGCACCCGAAGTGAGAATCATACACTAGACCAAATGCCTTGTAGTGGATCTATCAATATTAGTTGTTGGTCCATATCTTTTATGCGCCTCAATATTTGAAATTTATCCACATGTTTTTGTGCTTTAGAACCTATTATTATTGTCTTGTTAACTTCACACTGTTGATAAGCACATTACCCTACATTTTATATTCTCATGTATTGGCTGAAACCACCACACCTAAATGAAGGTCTCAAATAATCAAATAAATTATAAAGGATAGGGTTATAACAATAAATGAAAAAAACCTGTAATAAAAGGCAAACATGATACCTATGGTGAGCTGTAATAGAAGAAAAATATCCTATAATAAAAGATCAAATATGATATATATGATAAGTTATAATTGTTGGGTTTTATGTCCTAGAACTCAGAGTGAGTAAACAAAAACATATTTTATTTTCAATAAAGTTATTATTGCTGTTTATTTATTAAAGATTGTTATTGAATAAAGTGAACTTTACGATCATTAATCTAAATCCAATAAATTTGGT
>NW_019272392.1:4286-4481 GCF_002738345.1 Cucurbita maxima | reverse complement strand
ATTTTGTTATGCTTCTATTTGATACAATTATTGTAATAAGCCTAATGTGTATGGGCTTTAATGAATGCAGAAAGATCTGTAATTTTTATGGAATTATTCGAGTCCATTTTAGGTTGTAATTGATCGAAAAGGGAAGAGATAGCAAGCTAAACCAAAGAAGAAGATGGAAGAGGCAGTTCGGGTGGTTTTTCTGCC
>NW_019272392.1:0-1003 GCF_002738345.1 Cucurbita maxima | reverse complement strand
AGGGCGTAAAGGTAGTTTACGTCACTTCAGAATTTGGGGATGCACATGTGTTGGTGCAAAATTCCAAAAAATTAGAACGTCGTTCAAAATTATGTCTATTCGTAGGATACCCCAAAGAGACGAAAGATGGTTTGTTTTATGACCCTCAAGAAAATAGAGTGTTTGTATCAACAAACGCTACATTCTTAGAGGAAGATCACGTAAGAAATCATCAACCTCGTAGAGAACAAGTATTAAGTGAGATTTCTAAAGAAGCTACTGATACAACAACAAGAGTTGTTGATCAAGCTGGTCCTTCAATAAGAGTTGTTGATGGAGCTGACACTTCTGGTCAATCACATCCTTCTCAAGAGTTGAGAATGCTTCGACGTAGTGGGAGGGTTATAACTCAACCCAATCGTTACTTGGGTTTGGCAGAAACTCAAGTCATCATACCTGATGATGGCATTGAGGATCCATTGATCTATGAACAAGCAATGAATGATGAAGATAGAGATCAGTGGATTAAAGCCATGAATCTTGAAATGGAGTCAATGTACTTCAATTCAATCTAGGAACTTGTAGATCAACCAGATAGGGTAAAACCTATTGGTTGCAAGTGGATCTATAAGAGGAAACGAGACCAAATCGGTAAGGTACAGACCTTTAAAGCTCGACTAGTAGCAAAGGGTTATACCCAAAGAGAGGGGGTGAACTATGAAGAAACCTTCTCTCCTGTTGCTATGCTTAAATCAATTAGAATACTCTTGTCTATTGTCACATTTTATGATTATGAAATTTGGAAAATGGATGTTAAGACATCCTTTCTAAACGACAATCTTGAAGAGAGTATCTATATGGCTCAACCAGAGGGGTTCATTGAATAGGATCACGAGTAAAGGGTTTGCAAATTCAAAAGAACCAAGAAGCCATAAGCGAGAAAAACATATTGAGCCCAAATATAATCTCATAAGAGAGATTGTGTAACGAGGAGATGTGATCGTCACATAGATAGCTTCAGAGC
>NW_019272391.1:0-38131 GCF_002738345.1 Cucurbita maxima | reverse complement strand
CCAATGGCTGGACAACTATCGTTATGTTTTCCATAGCACTGCAATGATGGTTACTAGTTCTAACGGGTGTCCGGCCTAAGGAGCTCCCAGAGTATGCTCGCCCGACAAGGAAAGTGGCTCAGCAGTGATCAAATTGATTGGTGAGCGCATACTCGCATGTATGGGTAGTGTGTAGAGTATGTGGTACACGTCCAAATTACTCGTTAGGATAGTGCCGTAGGAAAATAGATTGAAATGATAGGTCCCGTCATTGCATTCGCATGTTCTTGCATTTAACCTCAATAGTGAGGTCACTTATTGAATATTTCTTTAAATATTCAAGCCATGTCCTACCACATTTTTCCGGTGCTAATATCCAACCTTAAAAATTTTAGATGAAGGTTCATTTTATATCTCAATTTATGAAAAGAAAAAAATATAAGTTTTAATAAATATTTGAGTTTGACTACAGAAAAATTTTAGTCACCATACTTGGTTTTTTCTTTTTTAATAAATATGTGGGGAGGAATGTTTGAATACTAACCTCTTTGCATGTCATCTTAGTCACCTTCGAATGTAATCATTATTCATTCATGTACTCTCTTTGTCCAAGACTGGAGGCCACCCCTATGATGCTAGAGATAGGTCCCTAAATAATGATTGCTTGTGTTTGCATTTGCATGGCCCCCTATAGTGGGGCCACATACTTAGCATTCTTCGAAATACTCAGGCCGTGTGCCACATTATTTTTCAGGTCAAAGCAAGGTGCACTTGTACGGAGGACGGCTGCATCACGAGCAGAGACTGCTGCACATGCATAGGGTAAACTTTTTAACAAAATAAAACCACCAAAACTTAAAGCATATCAACATTATATCAAAATAAAGATGATACAAAGTATTTTAAAACACAACACAATAGTTAAAACACACGTTAAGGGACGGAGCAAAAGGTTTGAAGGACGACAGGTGAGGTTTGTCTATGGCATTTGCTAAGAGTCCATTCCCGACCTTGGCCAGCTCCTTATTTCTTGAAAAAAAAATGGAGAATAAGGAATGAGTACAAGACTCAGTAAGCAGCCTACTTGTAGACTCTTAATCGTGTCCTTTATATACTAGGGTACCACACTTTTTCTTTTCTTATTCTTGTTACTATTGTAAGTTCTTGTTATGTTTCTTAATTCGTTCTACATAGTTGTATTTTCTAGAGAATAGTTGCTTGAAGCGTTTTTCGAAGTTTATGTTATAAATGATGTTCATGTGAGTGTAATAGAAAAATATATATATATATATATATATGCATAATAAATAAATAAATAAATAAATAAAAAAACAAAAATAATTATAAAAAAGAGTTAAAATAATAATATTAAATAAATAAGTAAACAAAAAAAAAAAAGAAAAACCCCCTTTCCTCACTCCTCTCCACCAACATCTCATCCCTTTCCACAATTATCTCTCCTCAACCCATCCTTACCCCAGAAAAAAAAACATAAAAAAAACAGTTGTCATATTTGAGGAAACAAATGAGAATGATCTTTACCGAGTAGAGATTCTCGGGAGACTTACGTGAAGATACATATGATAAATAAGGTATATATTAAATTCATTTTTTTTATCCTATTTTTTTTTAGAGATCACACCAAATTATGGTTAGATGTTCATTAAATTATTACAATGGTTTTGACTATGTGTTCAAGGATATGTTTGAGATAGGATACGAGAAGGATGCACAAAACGAAATGTAACGATAGGAGTAAGATACGTTCATGAAACGTTAAGGTTAGGTTACATACCGGAGTGCTATGGATAGGAGAGATTGATGAAAGAATACTATTAGGATATAGGTAGAAAGGGATAGGTTTGTGATAGATTCATAGAACGATAGCGTTAGGATACGTTCAGGTGATGATATGACTAAGGTATGTTCACGTAACGATACGACTGTGATAGATATAAGAACGTTAAGGCTATGATAAGTTAGGGAACGATATGTCCACGAAGTGTTTACGAAACGATATAGTGTGATGTGAGGTGTTATGTTTAGATTGTTTTGTGTGACCATGGAGGTAATTGTTGAATGAATTGCACGTTATGAAATGACACGTTAAAAGCATGGAGCGTTATGTTATGTTTTCCAAATTGTATGTATGCAACATGTTATGAATGACATGATATCACGATAAATGAAATGAAATGTAATCCCGTTAAGATTATGTATGATACGTAGAGTGAAAAAGTAGAAATGACATGTTAAGCATGGAAGATGATAGCGGGGTTATATTCATTAATGGAAAAAGTAGAAATGTTGGGGACGTGTACATCCAATGGCAAGTCAACGATCGTTACGTTTTGCATAGCGCTACCGTGACGGTTAGTAGTTCTAATGGGTGTCCGGCCTAAGGAGCACCCAGAGTATGCTCGCCCGACAAGGAAAGTGGACCAGCGGTGTGCGAACCGACTGGTGAGCCCATAATCGCATGTATGGGTTGTGTGTAGAGTATATGGTATACGCCCAAATTACTCGTTTGGACATTGCCGTAGGAAAATAGATTGAAAGGATTAGGTCCCGTCATTGCATTCACATGTTCTTGCATTTAGTAGCGACTCTGAGTATGTGGAAATTTAGGGTCGTTACAATTGCACATTTGAGTTATCAATTATCCTAAATTTTTAACAAAAAAAGGTGCATGCATGTCGATGAAATATCCAAGTTGCCATCTAAGAATAAAATACAGATGTCAACACGAATATTAAGGTCTTAATTTTGTTAATAAATTATAGCACAAAAATGGAAGGAACTTGAGAAGGAGACATTGCAATGGAGCTGGGAGAAGTTTATGATTGGCGTTGGAGAGAAAAAAAAGCGCAATCTAAGTTTTTCGGTCGTTGTGTGTGATTCTATGCTAAATAAAGCGTAACCTAACAAGCGAACACGCTTAATATCCGTTCAGATTTTTCCGCTTTCCTTTCAAGAGCGTTTAACATAAAAGTATATCTTTAAAAGTTGTTAAAAACGACAATTTGTTGTAGCACAAAGATTATATATATATATATATATGGTTCAAAAGGATCCAAAATGAAACACAAACAAATTCGAAGTCAATTTAAAAGGAAGGCTATGAATAACCTCCATATGATTTTGTTGATAACTTTTGCATCAACTTCTAATGTTTTCACTTGTTTTGCACTCATGCCACCAGGAACGCATTGGAAAGTGACGATTCTTAATTATCAAGATGTACCTCTATTGGCCCATTGCAAGTCGAAAAACAACGATTTAGGTAAATAAAGATGTTGCATCATGACAAACTATTTAACCAGACCATATTATTTTATGTATATCTAAATTTATGTAATTGTTTCTTGTTAATTTAGTCTTTTGGTGGAATTTCAAAACATCATAAATTTGAAGAGTATAATATCCAACCTTAAAAATTCTAGATGAACAATTCATTTTCTATCTCAATTTAGGAAAAAAAAACAAAAAAAAAATACAAGTTTTGATAAAATAATTGAGTTTGGCTATATAGGATATTTTGTTTTTTTATCCTTAAGAGTCCAATTACAAGCTCCTTTAGAAGGTCGTTAATTTTTGTTTTTGTTTTCTTTTTTTTTTTTAGTTAATAAATATGTGGGGTGGAGTGTTTGAATATTTAACCACTTTGCAGATGCATGTGTGGTCTTGACTAGTTGAGCTACACACAAATTGATNATATATAGATAAAATAAATAAATAAATAAATAAACCATGAAATAAATAAAGAAATAAACAAACAAAAATAATTATAAAAAATAGTTAAAATAATAATATTAAATAAATAAATAAACAAAAAAAAAAAAGAAAAACAATCCTCTCCACCAACATCTCATCCCTTTCCACAATTATCTCTCCTCAACCTAGGCCAGAAAAAAAAAAAAAAACATAAAAAACAACTGTTTGTCATATTTGAGGAAACAAATGACAATGGTCTTTACCGAGTAGAGATTCTCGGGAGACTTAAGTGAAGATACATATGATCAATAAGGTATATATTAAATCTTCATTTTCTTTTATCCTATTTTTTTTTAGAGATCACACCAAATTATGGTTAGATGTTCATTAAATTATTACAATGGTTTTGACTATGTGTTCAAGGATATGTTTGAGATAGGATACGAGAAGGATGCACAAAACGAAATGTAACGATAGGAGTAAGATACGTTCATGAAACGTTAAGGTTAGGTTACATACCGGAGTGCTATGGATAGGAGAGATTGATGAAAGAATATGGTTAGGACATAGGTAGAAAGGGATAGGTTTGTGATAAATTCATAGAACAACAGCGTTAGGATACGTTCAGATGATGATATGACTAAGGTATGTTCACGTAACGATACGACGGTGATAGATATAAGAACGTTAAGGCTATGATAAGTTAGGGAACGATATGTCCACGAAGTGTTTACGATACGATATAGTGTGATGTGAGGTGTTATGTTTAGATTGTTTTGTGTGACCATGGAGGTAATTGTTGAATGAATTGCACGTTATGAAATGACACGTTAAAAGCATGGAGCGTTATGTTATGTTTTCCAAATTGTATGTATGCAACATGTTATGAATGACATGATATCACGATAAATGAAATGAAATGTAATCCCGTTAAGATTATGTATGATACATAGAGTGAAAAAGTAGAAATGACATGTTAAGCATGGAAGATGATAGCGGGGTTATATTCATTAATGACAAAAGTAGAAATGTTGGGGACGTGTACATCCAATGGCAAGTCAACGATCGTTACGTTTTGCATAGCGCTACCGTGACGGTTAGTAGTTCTAATGGGTGTCCGTCCTAAGGAGCACCCAGAGTATGCTCGCCCGACAAGGAAAGTGGACGAGCGGTGTGCGAACCGACTGGTGAGCCCATAATCGCATGTATGGGTTGTGTGTAGAGTATATGGTATACGCCCAAATTACTCGTTTGGACATTGCCGTAGGAAAATAGATTGAAAGGATTAGGTCCGGTCATTGCATTCACATGTTCTTGCATTTAGTAGCGACTTTGAGTACGTGGAAATTTAGGGTCGTTACAATTGCACATTTGAGTTATCAATTATCCGAAATTTTTAACAAAAAAAGGTGCATGCATGTCGATGAAATATCCAAGTTGCCATCTAAGAATAAAATACAGATGTCAACACGAATATTAAGGTCTTAATTTTGTTAATAAATTATAGCACAAAAATGGAAGGAACTTGAGAAGGAGACATTGCAATGGAGCTGGGAGAAGTTTATGATTGGAGAGAAAAAAAACGTAATCTAAGTTTTTCGGTCGTTGTGTGTAATTCTATGCTAAATAAAGCGTAACCAAACAAGCGAACACGCTTAATATCCATTCACATTTTTCCGCTTTCCTTTCAAGAGCGTTTAACATAAAAGTATATCTTTAAAAGTTGTTAAAAACGAAAATTTGTTGTAGCACAAAGATTATATATATATATATATATGGTTCAAAAGGATCCAAAATGAAACACAAACAAATTCGAAGTCAATTTAAAAGGAAGGCTATGAATAACCTCTATATGATTTTGTTGATAACTTTTGCATCAACTTCTAATGTTTTCACTTGTTTTGCACTCATGCCACCAGGAACGCATTGGAAAGTGACGATTCTTAATTATCAAGATGTACCTCTATTGGCCCATTGCAAGTCGAAAAACAACGATTTAGGTAAATAAAGATGTTGCATCATGACAAACTATTCAACCAGACCATATTATTTTATGTATATCTAAATTTATGTAATTGTTTCTTGTTAATTTAGTCTTTTGGTGGAATTTCAAAACATCATAAATCTGAAGAGTATAATATCCAACCTTAAAAATTATAGATGAACAATTCATTTTCTATCCCAATTTAGGAAAAAAAAAAAAAAATACAAGTTTTGATAAAATAATTGAGTTTGGCTATATAGGATATTTTGTTTTTTTATCCTTAAGAGTCCAATTACAAGCTCCTTTAGAAGGTGGTTAATTTTTGTTTTTGTTTTCTTTTTTTTTTTAGTTAATAAATATGTGGGGTGGAGTGTTTGAATATTTAACCACTTTGCAGATGCATGCGTGGTCTTGACTAGTTGAGCTACACACAAATTGATATTAAAGAATTTTTGTTAAATTGAACATTTTGACTATGGAATTGTATCAACTCTTATGGTTCTAATTTTTTTTTTTTTCATCTTTTTCAATATGAATTTTTGCACACAATTTAGGGGAGCATATTCTTCCGTTGAAACAGGAATACAGCTGGGAATTCAGAGAGAATTTGTGGCAGACGATATTGTTTTGGTGTAACTTTAGCAGCAATTATGGGAAGCTTTCGTTCGAGGTTTTTTGGCCAGAGAATGAACTTTGGCTTCAAGAACGATGCAACTATTGGCACTGCATTTGGCGTGCAGATAAGAAGGGTTTTTCTTTGTATAATGGTCAAACAAATGTGTACGAGCTCATACATCCATGGACTTCTTAGACAAAACCATCACCTTCGCCTTACTTCACATCAAATCCTTTCTTTTGTGTGAGAGTTGTGACGTGCTTGCTGCAACATTACTCTAATAAAAAGTTTACTAATCGTTTTATATGGAAATTTTTAAGATAAAATACTCATGTCAAAATATTCAATTTGTTAAGGAAGAATAAGATATTGATGTGAACTTGAATATCATACTTTCCATCTTATAGAAAAATATCGAGCACAAATATGAAATAAATTTGAAAGTTCATACACCAAAAATAAATTAAAACCTAAAAAGAAATGTATATTTGACTGAGAAAAAATGATCCGATTTTTTACCCAAAAACTGTATAACCCAAATCAAACTAAAAAAAGATGGAATTCTTATCTATTTTTCTTCTGGTTTATTTTGAAGAAAATATGATAAATAAGGTTAAGAGAACCATTCATTACACTGCCATAATGCCTTAATGTGCTTGAGATAATATAGGCTAATTAAGGAGAAAATATAGAAAATGCAATGGTCTTGTTTGTGGTTTCCTTTATGTTTTAATTAAAATTAGCACAACTTTGTTTTTCATCTGAATCAAAAGTAGCAAAAAAAGGATATCCAAACTTAAAACATTCATAGCATTTAATCTTTTGCATGAATATTAACCTTAAATTACCTTCCCAAGGAGCGTTAAGAGCTTGTTCAATACCAATTTTTTTTTGGGTGTATAATGAACCAAAACCCAAATGGCTAAGCATCAACAAAAGAGCCTCGAGTATCTAAAGAAAAATTCAAGCTTCTAACCAGCTACTTTTTATCTTATTGTTTGCTTTGGAATCAAGCATATTATTATTGTTACACGTTTTGCAGGATCCAAGATACAAGCTAAAGGGAGCAAAGGGCAAGAACCAGGGAGCGAATGGCAAGTGACTATCTACAATTATCAAACAAACTTAGTTTTAAATGTTCATTGCAAGTCAAGAGATGACGATTTGAGCAAACACGTTTTGGACAAGCAAGCCCAATTCAACTGGAGCTTCAAAATGAACTTTTGACGTACAACTTTGTTTTGGTGCAATTTTAATGGTTTGAATGGACATGGTTCATTTGAAGATTTTGGCCCGGGAACTAGTATTGGCTTTCTCCACGGTGTGACTTTAAAAACTGCATTTGGGCAGCGTTTGATGATGGATTTTATTTGAAAAATATTACTTCGGGGATGTTTGAATTATGCATCCTTGGGAAAAATGAAATAAAATCTCTCTCCATCAAAAACCTTATTTTTATTTTTATTTTTTATTTTTTTCGTTTGATTGTTCACCGATGTAATAATTCAATAGAGTATTGTTGGGTTTGTTTATAGACCTAAGATTTTGTATATTTGAAGTCTATAAAAGTGGAAAGAATCTTTTGGGATTTTAGAATTCTTTTATGGTTATAATTTGGTTGGGTTTCTAGCTTTTAATTGCAACATATACCCAAGATTCGAAATATGAATTTAGTACTCGATGGCCCTAGCACTCCCGTGACGATATGGTCAGGTTTCTTACTCCACGTTTCTAAAGAGTAAAAACTATCAACACAAACCAACACGAGTCCTTCTAACACATTTTGTCCTCAATCACGTGTTTGCTACAAAAATTCTCAAAAGGTCAACCAACATAAAATTGCTCCGGTTGAATTCAGAGTTCCTATGGTTGAACCACCAAAATGGAAAGTGCACCCAGTTGATATATGTAGTAACTTTCAATTCTTTTTAAGCTTTTCTCAATCATCTGTATTCTGGATTTGTAACGACCCGAAAGTTTCTACTTAATTTAAGATCGCTACTGTATACATATCATAAACATGAATGTGAAAATACTTCATTTAAACTTTCATAAAATATAACCTTCAGCTTAAAATACTGTTGGACCTACGTGTTTTGAAAAGACTTTTAAAAAGAACACAACAAAAGACTAAATGAAATAAATTAAACATTCAAGTAAAAAACATCCTATACTAGCCTAATTCTAAGAAAATAATACGACTACTCTATGCATGTGCCATGGTCTTGAGTTGCAATGTAGTCATCAGCCATACAGGAATGCCTTGCCTTAACTTGAAATAAAAATGGCATGTGACTTGAGTATTTTAAGAAATACTCAGTAAGTGACCCCACTATTGGGATTAAATGCAAGAACATGCGAATGCAATTACGAGACCTACCAGTTTTCTTTTTTCTCCTATGACACTATTCTAATTGGGAAGCTTGGATGTGTACCATATACTCTATACACAGCTCATACATGTGAGTATGGGCTCACTAGTAAGTTCGCACGCTGCTGGCCCCATTTCTTGTCAAGCGAGCCTTCTCTGGTAGCTCAACTTTTGCTGGACACCTATTAGAATTAGTAACCGTCACGGCAGTATTATGTAAAACATAACAATACATCGCTTGCCTAATGGATGTACGCGTCCGTACCCTCGTGGATGGAATAGGGGCATCCCCCAATGCCTGAGCACACATAATGCATGAAGTCCTAACATTTTTCCATTTTCATTATCATTTAATACAGTCCCGCTAGCATTATGTACATATCATATCATTTTTCATATCGTTTTAGATACCGTTCATCATTCATACCTATCATTTCTCATTCTTTAGTTCTCATATCATACATAATTCTAACGGGGTTATATTTCATGCCATTTATCGTAATTTCATGTCATTCATATCATGCTGTGTACACACAATTTAAGAGAAATAACATAACGTTCTAGGCTTTTAACATAACATTTCATCATATAAATATCATACCTAACATATTGCATCACAATGTATCATATCATAAATATGTCAATTTATCACATATCTCGTACCATAACATATTTCATATCATATGACAACATATATATATCCGTTATTCACATGTCGTATCATAATCATATCATGTCGTAAACACTTCGTGGTCATATCGTTCCCTAACTTATCATAGCCTTAACGTTCTTATTTTATCACAGTCATATTGTTACATGAAAGTATCTTAGTCATATCATCACAGGAACGTATCCTAACGCTATCGTTCTATCAATCTATCACAAACCTATCACTTTCTACCCATAACGTACCGTATTCTTTATCATTCTCTCATATCCATAACACTTCAATATGTAACCTAACTTTAACGTTTCATGAACATATCTTACTCCTATCGTTACATATCGTTTTGTGCATCCTTCTCGTATCTAATTTCAAATATATCATTGAACACATCGTACCGTAATTATTATCATAACATATACATAACATATCATAGGCATATCTGTGAATGTTTGATTAATCCACCACACCCAAATGGTGGTGAGAGTTCTCTTATTTATAATCATTTACAGAATACAGAAATAAGGTAAATTACAAATAATAAGGAAATAGCGATAAAAGGAAAGAATAATAAATGAATACAATATATTTGCATTTAATAAAAGGGCAAATATGGTAACCCGTAATGTAAGGCAAATATCTAGATATTTGCCTTATAATGAACGGTCAACTATCCTTAACACCCCCCCGCAAGCTGAGCGTCGGATTTGAACGAACATGAAGCTTGGATCTGAAAAATTCAAAGAGAGGTCGAGAAATACTCTTTGTGAAGATGTCAGCAACTTGGAGATGAGAGGGTACATATTGTGTACGAAGTTTGCCAGCGATAACAAGTTCTCGAAGGAAATGATAATCTAGTTCAACATGCTTGGCCCGCTTGTGAGAAACAGGATTAGAGCTCAAAAAAATAGCACTTTTGTTGTCACATAAGAGTAAGGGCTGCTGTGAAATAGGGACCTTGAGGTCATGCAAAAGATGCGTAACCCAAAGAAGTTCAGCAGCAGTTGTGGCAAGAGCACGATACTCAGATTCACAGCTGGAGCGTGATACAGTAGGTTGCTTTTTGGCACTCCAAGAAATGAGATTGTTACCAAGATAAATAGAATAGCCGGATGTAGAACGACGAGTATCGGGACAACCAGCCCAGTCAGCATCCGAATAAGCGACTAGCGTACTAGGAACAGTGGATGGACGAAAGATAAGACCAAAGTGGAGTGTTCCTTTGACATAGCGAAGAATACGTTTGACAGCAAGAAAGTGATCTGCAGTAGGGGCATGCAAGAATTGACTGACAGAATTGACAGCATAGGCAATATCTGGACGCGTGATAGTCAAGTACTGAAGGGCGCCAACAAGAGATCTGTAGAGAGTAGGATCAGAGAAAGGAGAACCATCAGCAGTCAGGTGTTGAGAAACAACCATGGGAGTGTGAACTGGTTTGCTATCGAGCAACTGAGCACGAGTAAGAATATCTCGAGCATATTTTAACTGACTGATAAAGAGACCATCAGGAGTGGGTGAAGCTTCAAGACCAAGAAAGTAACTGAGAGAACCCAAATCTTTGGTAGCAAACTCAGAATGAAGCTTGCGAGTAAAGCTGTTAATAAGAGATGAGTTGTTGCCGGTAACAATAATGTCATCAACATAAAGAAGCAAATAGATAAGGTTAGATTGCTGATGAAAGACAAAAAGGGACGTGTCAGCGCGACTACAAGAAAACCCAAGTGTGAGAAGAAATGAGCTAAAACGCTGAAACCAAGCACGAGGAGCTTGCTTTAAGCCATAGAGAGCTTTCTTTAATAGACAAACATGCATAGGAAATCGAGGATCAACATACCCAGGAGGTTGTTCCATATGAACACGTTCAATAAGCGTTCCATTGAGAAAAGCATTCTTGACATCAAGTTGTCGAAGAGGCCATTTATTTGTGACTGCAATAGAAAGCACAACACGGACAGTGGTAGCTTTGACAACCGGACTGAAAGTGTCAGTGTAGTCAAGACCAGGAACCTGAGTATAACCTTTGGCAACGAGACGAGCCTTGAAACGCTCGACGGATCCATCGGGCAAATATTTAATACGAAACACCCATTTAGAGCCCACGATGTTGGTGTTGGCAGGGCGAGGAACCAAAGTCCAAGTATCATTTTGTTGTAACGCTCGAATTTCTTCATCCATGGCAGCCACCCAAGCAGGATTCTTAGCCGCAGATTTGAATCCTTTTGGCTCAGTGGATGCAAGAAGAGCAGAGAGAAGTCCAGATGAGCCCAACATACCAAGATTTGCTGGATGACGAGTCTTGAATATACCAGCTTTGGCGCGTGTGATCATAGGATGAGTGCCCAAAGAAGAGAAATCAACAGGAGGTTCAATAGAGGTTGAATTAGAAGTCGAGGGTGACAAAGTGGAACCTGCAAGAGAAGTATCAACCTGCACAGACTCATCTACAAGGTCAGAACAAATATCACACGGGGATGAACTGGATTGAGGAATGTGCGGTGATGAAGTGGTAGGGGGGGATGAATCAATATGATGAAGATGTGGTTCCAAGAAATTTGAAATAGGAATAGTGGAAAGAGGTTGGGCTTGGGAGCTAGGGATAGCAGGAAAGTGAGTTTCATCAAATTGAGCATGGCAGGTGATATATAGCTTAGTGGTGGCGGGATCAAGACAGCGGAACCCTTTATGAACAGGACTATAACCCAAAAAAATACAAGGAATGCTGCGGGGAGAAAGCTTGTTAGGCATATAATCACGCAAATAAGGATAAACACGACAACCAAAGGGATGAAAATTGTCATAATGTGGAGTGTAGCCATAAAGGAGTTCAAAGGGTGACTTACCTCCAAGAAGTGGAGTAGGCAACCGGTTGATAATATAAGCTGCAGTGCTGAAGGCGTCAACCCAAAAACGAGGAGAAAGATGAGAGTGAACGAGAAGGGCCAAGCCAGTCTCAGTCACATGACGATGTTTTCTCTCAACACGACCATTTTGAGCAGGTGTATATGGACAAGAGAGTTGATGGTGGATGCCAGAATTACGTAAATGAGTTTTGAAACAAGTACTAGTAAATTCGGTACCACCATCGCTTTGAAATACCTTGATACGAGAAGAATATTGATTTTCCACAAATTTTTGAAATTGAAGAAAAATATCAAAAAAATCAGATTTAAATTTTAAAGGGTAAAACCAAGTGAATCGAGAATAATCATCAATAAAAATAGCATAATAAAGAAAACCCGAATTTGATTTGACGGGAGAAGGACCCCAAAGATCACAATGAATAAGATCTAACACATGAGACGACCTACGTTCATTGCGGGAATAAGGCAATCGATGGCTTTTCGCAAGCTGACAAGTATTACATAATGATGGAGAAGGCAATAAAGACGTAAGAGAAAGATGACCTTTTTTATTTAAAAAAGAAATAACAGAATGATTCACATGACCCAGACGAGCATGCCATAAATCATATGAAGCACGTAAAGATTTGTTTTTAAGGGCTGAAATAAAAGCAGAGTTGCCGCGCTCCAGCACATATAGCCCTCCATCTCTTTTACCGGTTGCCACCACCCTTCCTGTTTGATGATTCTGGATAGTAATAAGATTATTAGTAAATGTAACGGAGAGAGGAAAATCAGACGTTAATTTACTTATGGAAAGAAGATTTTTAGTGAGGTGAGGGACAACCAAGACATCTAATAAGTGAATATTTGGAACAGGAGAAAGAGTACCGATGTGGGTAATGGGTAGGGATGCACCGTTTCCTACAATCACAGAGTCCTTACCCGTGTAATTTTTAGACTGATCCAGAATTGATGGGTCGGCAGTCATATGGGCCGAAGCTCCAGTGTCCAAAAACCAATCAGCAGCATCGGGTCCAGCAATAGAACATGACGTGTTAAAGGCTTCAGCAAGGTGAGCATGAGAAGAATCAGGTCGAACATACCGTTGGTTGCAGTGGTCAGCATAATGGCCCTCTTTGTGGTATATTTGGCAATGAGGTGGTCGACGACCTTGACTTGAGTGGGTTCGTCCTCGATTAGAAGAGTTGTTTTTGTGAGAATAAGAACGACCTCGCTGGTTGGTAAAGGAAGCAGGGTGACTTCCATGGGTGCGACCACGATTAGTGGCTGTGAATGCTGTAGGAGTGGAGTCAGAGGACTCAAGGGAGCGCTGAACAACTCAAAACTTTTAGTTTTAGAGGCTAGATCTGCAAAACAGGGGATAGGGGTGAGAGCCATCTGAGCAGTAGAAAAAGCTGAAAATTCAGTGCCGAGTCCACGAAGGAACCAGTGCACTTTATCAATGTCCTCGACGGGTCTGCCAATGGCATGAAGTTGGTCACAAATTTTTTTGAAGGCACGGGCATACTCAGCAACAGGTTTTGTGCCACGTTTCATCAACTGCAAGTCATCCTTGAGTCTCAGTTCACGAGCTTTTGACTGATGGCTGAACGTAGTTTTCAACGCAAGCCAAACATCACGTGCAGTAGAGAGACCAACGACAACAGCCATGGCTTCCTCAGTGAGAGAGGAGAGCAGGAGACAGAGAAGTTGTTGATCGGCTACTCTCCATGCCAAATATTTGGGGTTGAATGTTGAGGAGGTTTCTGGTTCAAAGCGAGGTGGTGGAACCATAGTTCCATCGACATAGCCCAACATGTCTTGACTCTCAAGGAGAGGGAGAAGTTGGCTTTTCCAAAGAAGATAATTGGAGGAAGAAAGTTTGATGGTGATCATATGGATTAGAGTATTGAAAGGAAGAAGATGACAATAAGATTTGGAAGTCATTTAGAAGAAAGGATCAGGGTTGTTAAACCGAAAGGGCTCTAATACCATGTGAATGTTTGATTAATCAACCACACCTAAATGGTGGTGAGAGTTCTCTTATTTATAATCATTTACAGAATACAGAAATAAGGTAAATTACAAATAATAAGGAAATAGCGATAAAAGGAAAGAATAATAAATGAATACAATATATTTGCATTTAATAAAAGGGCAAATATGGTAATCCGTAATGTAAGGCAAATATCTAGATATTTGCCTTATAATGAACGGTCAACTAATATATGACACGTGCAGAACAACGAACACGTGTCAACATCAAATATAATCATGCCGATAGTAAGGCCACTTACGTGATTAGCTTAGGCTGATGTCACAAAGTTATCCTTAATGAAAGTTCGATTCTTCTCATTGAAATCCAAGTCAACCTATGTGAGCCCATAACATCATTTTCAAGTTCGAACTTCTACAAAATTATTTCTTTAATTTACTTTGGTCTATTGCTTTAATTTACTTTGGTCTATTGCTAAAAGTCTTCAAATGTTATACATTTATAATTAGAATTTTGTTAAAGATCTTATTTTCTATGGTTACTGTTGTATAAAAAATTGATAGAGTTATTTATTCCTGCTCTCTCTATTTACTTTTCTCCCTATATTTTTTTTTTGTTTATTTATTTATTTTTTATTATTATTATTTTCACTTAATTTTTTTATATTTTTTTATTTATTCATCTATGATTGCTTTCCTTCGAATGTAATCTTTATTCATTCATGTACTCTATTTGTCCAAGACTAGAGGCCACCCCTATGATGTTAGAGATAGGTTGCTAAATAATGATTGCATGTGTTTGCATTTGCATGGCCCCCTATAGTGGGGCCACTTACTGAGTACTCTTCGAAATACTAGGGCCGTGTGCCATATTATTTTTCTGGTAAAGGTAAGACACTTGTACGGAAGACAGCTGCATCACGAGCAGAGATTGTGGCACGTGCATAGGGTAGATTCATATTTAACTTTCTAGGTTTTAGTTAGAATAGGTTGCTATGCATTTCATTGTTATAAATTATTTTGTAGTGCTCTTATTTTCTCACAATTTCAGTATTTCGTATTTAAACACATAAGATCATGGCTGTGTTTTCCTGAGAAGAAGTTGTTTTAAGCATTTTTTGAAGTTTACGTTATAAATGATGTTCATGTAAGAGTTATATTTCCGCATTATATATGAACATGAGACGTTAGTGAAGGTGTTAATATAACACATGCGGAAGCAATTTGGATCTGAGGCACTTTTAGAACATCAATTATAGTAATAACTAGCATGTTCATAAGTATTAAAACTTAATGAGTTTGAATACTAACCTTTTGTAGTTCAAATTCCTTTTTCCTCACGAACCGGTTTCAAACTACCACTAGTGTCTTCTCCACTATCCTCCGGCCTTAGAACAGGATTGTGGAATCCGGTGAGTGACTAAACTTGGGAGGGATTTTGTATATATGAAGAGAGTGTTTGTGAGAGGTTTTTCTCAAGGTTTTTTCACCAACAAGAAGACCTTTCATGTCTTATGATCACTCTGTTTATAGAGTCATGTTTGCATGTTCATGCAAATTTGAGATCACCAAATTTTGACACTCAAAATTTCACTCAAATGTTTGGGATTATGTATCTTTTAATACAACCCTGCTAGCATTACGTACATATCATATCATTTTTCATATCGTTTCAGATATTGTTCGTCATTCATATCATATTGTTTCTCACTCTTCAGTTCTAAAATCATACATAATTCTAACGGGGTTATATTTCATGTCATTTATCGTGATTTTATGTCATTCACATCATGTCGTATACACACAATTTAAGAGACCTAACATAACTTTCTATGCTTTTAACATAACATTTCATCATATGCATATCATACCATGACATATTGCATCACAATATATCATATGATAAACAAGTCATAACATAAACACTTCGTAGTCATATTGTTCTCTAACTGATCATAGCCTTAACGTTCTTACACCTATCACAGACATATCATTACGTGAATGTACCTTAGTCATATCATCACAATAATGTATCCTAACGCTATCGTTCTATCAATCTATCACAAACCTATCCCTTTCTACC
Source organism: Cucurbita maxima (assembly GCF_002738345.1). Lineage (NCBI taxonomy): Eukaryota > Viridiplantae > Streptophyta > Magnoliopsida > Cucurbitales > Cucurbitaceae > Cucurbita > Cucurbita maxima. The sequence goes on along the minus strand of NW_019272391.1, from coordinate 21,879 downwards.
CGTAATCTAACCGTATTCTTTCATCAATCTCTCTTATCCATATCACTCTGGTTTGTAATCTAGCCTTAACGTTTTATGAACTTATTTTACTTCTATCGTTACATTTAGTTTTGTGCATCTTTCTCGTATCCTATCTCAAACATATCATTGAACACATCATACCATACAATTCACATATTATAACATATGCATAACATATAAGAAGCATATCGATCCACAGACAATACACACATATCAATATATATGACACATGCAGAACCACGGGGCACGTATCAACATCAAATATAACCATGCCGATAGTAAGGTCACTTACCTGGTTAGCTTAAGTCGTTGTCACGTATATATCCTTAATGAAAGTTTGATTCCGTTCTTTGAAATCTAAGTCAAGCTATGTGAGTCCATGACATCCCTTCCAAGTTTGAACTCTATAAATTATTTTTCTAATTTACATTGTTAAAATTATGATATTTACTGTTGGACAAAATTTAATGGAGTTCCATGTCGTCTTATATATATATATATATATATATATATATTTTATTCTATTCAACAAATCGTCTCTCAATATTCCCTCCTCCCTCTTTGTAATTATTTTGATTCTGTAAATAGATTTTGAGTTCTGAAAACATTTTCAATTATGTAAATAAGATATTACTCTAACTCTATATTTATTTTCATTTTTAAACTGATATTATTGGCCAATTTTAATCATTGTTTAGTTACTATCTTCACATATTTATGAATCTAACTAAAATTTTATTTATTCTAACTTTATTTCTTATAAGTTGCTAATAAAAAAATCTAATTAATTGAATTGTGATCTGATTATTACATGATCTGGTAAAATATGAAAAAAGATTTGATCCTAAATTAATTTCTTATAACCATAACTATAAACGAGAAATCTGAGATATTTTACGGTAATAACAGACCAAAATCTCTAGGTAAATCATCATCTTCGGTTGAAACGTTTATTTTGGACCAAGATATTGTGGGGCTGAGTAAAGAGGATGCGGTTGGGATGAAAGGTTAGTGGAGAGAGGTGGAAAAATTTTATTTTTATTTTTAAGTATACTTTTTCGTTAATTATTTATGAATTATTATTATTATTATTTTGATGTATGTATATATATATATTTTTATAATTATTCTTTGTTTATTTATTTTTATTATTATTAAAACCTAAAAATAAATGTAGATTTGACTAGAAAAAAGATGGAATTTTTACCCAAAAACTATATAACTCAAATCAAACTCAAAAAAATGGAATTCTTATATATTTTTCTTCGGGTTAAATGCCAAGAAAATATGATAAATATGGTTAAGAGAAACACTGCCTTAATGTGCTTGAGATAATTTATGCTAATTAAAGAGAAAATATAGAAAATGCAATGAGGAATACTACTAGGAATTCAAAGAGAATTTCTGGCCGACGACATTGTTTTGGAGTAACTTTAGCAGCAATTATGGGAAGCTTTCGTTCGAGGTTTTTTAGCCAGAGAATGAACTTTGGCTTCAAGAACGATGCAACTATTGGCACTGCATTTGGCGTGCAGATAAGAAGGGCTTTTTCTTGTATAATGGTCAAACAAATGTGTACGAGCTCATTCATCCATGAACTTTTTAGACAAAACCATCACCTTCGCCTTACTTCACATCAAATCCTTTCTTTTGTGTGAGAGTTGTGACGTGCTTGCTGCAACATTACTCTAATAAAAAGTTTACTAATCGTTTTATATGGAAATTTTTAAGATAAAAATACTCATGTCAAAATATTCAATTTGTTAAGGAAGAATAAGATATTGATGTGAACTTGAATATCATACTTTCGATCTTATAGAAAAATATAACGCACAAAAATGAAATAAATTTCAAAGTATATACACAAAAAATAAATGTATATTTGACAGAAAGGATGGAATTTTTACCCAAATCAAACTCAAAAAAATGGAATTTTTATCTATTTTTCTTCAGGTTCAATGCCAAGAAAATATGATAAATATGGTTAAGAGAACCATTTATAACACTGCCTTCATTTACCTGAGATAATTTATGCTAATTAAGGAGAAAATATAGAAAATGCAATGGTCTCCTTGTGGTTTTCTTTATTTTTTTAATTAAAATTAGCACAACTTTGTTTTTCATCAAAATCAAAAATAGTAAATAAAAAAGAATTGATATTTATAACTATGCTAACACATAGGGATATCCAAACTCAAAATTCTCATAGCATTTAATATTTTGCATGGATATTAACGTTAAATTACCTTCCCAAAGAGGATTAAGAGCTTGTTCAACCCAAGTTTTTTTTGGGTGTATAATGAACAAAAACCCAAATGGCTATGCATCCATAAAAGAGCCTTGAGTATCTAAAGAAAAATTGAAGCTTCTAACCGGCTATTGCTTATTTTATTGTTTGCTTTGGAATCAAGCATATTATTATTAATACAAGTTTTGCAGGATCCATAATACAATCTATAGGGAGCAAAGGGAAAGAACCATGGAGCAATTGGCAAGTGTCTATCTACAATTATCAAACAAACTAAGTTTTAAATGTTCATTGCAAGTCAAGAGATGACGATTAGAGCGAACACGTTTTGGACAACCAAGCCCAATTCAACTGGAGCTTCAAAATGAACTTTTGGTTTACTACTTTGTTTTGGTGCATTTAATGGTTTGAATGGACATGCTTCATTTGAGGATTTTGGCACCGGAACTAGCATTGACTTTCTCCATGGTGTGACTTTAAAAACTGCATTTGGGCAGCGTTTGATGATGGATTTTACTTGAAAAATATTCCTTCGTGTATATTATACACCCTTGGAAAAATGAAATAAAATCTCCCTCCCACAAAAACCTAAGATTTTGTATATTTGAAGTCTACAGCAGTGGGACACTTCTTTTGGGATTTTAGAATTCTTTAATGTTATAATTTGGTCCGGTTTCTAGCTTCTAATTGCAAGGACTCATACCCAAGATTTGAAATCTGAATTTGGTACTCAATGGCCATAACATTCCCGTGACCGATATGGTCAGGTTACTTACTTCTCGCTTTTAGGATTAAAAACTATCAACACAAACCAACATGAGTCTTCTAACACGTTTTATCCTCAATCACGTGTTTGCTACAAAAATTCTCGAAAGGTCACCCAATATAAAATGGCTCCAGTTAAATTCAGAGTTCCTACAGTTGAGCCACTAAAAAGAAAAGTGCACCTCGTTGATATAGATAGTAACTTTCAATTCTTTTTAAGCTTTTCTCAATCATCTATACTCGGGATTACTTTCGTTCGAATGTCATCTTTATTCATTCATGTACTCTCTTTGTCCGAGACTGGAGGCCACCCCTATGATATTAGAGATAGGTCATAATGTCCATAGCGGCTTCTATGTCTTCCCCTTTGGTTCTTATCTGGTGATATCCCGACCTTGTCGAGACGGTTTTTACTACTTCTCCAAAATAGCCTTGTAGTTTCATCTCATGTAGCCAACTTTCTTCTCAGCGAGACGCCTTGTTACGTGACTCGCTTAAGTACTAATACCCATCTGGGCTAAGTACGGGCTCTTTTGGGAGTAAGGGTCCTTACATGAGTTCTCTACATTCACCTAGGTTCACCCCTGTAGTATCTTTTATGACTGAGCTAGTCACATTTTCTCTCGTAGTGATATTTGACCACTGGCTTTTTTGAGCATGTGAACCTTTCAAGTTCTTGCACAGAATCCTAAGGAACTCTCTGAAAACTCTTGTTTGGTAGCTAGCCTCCCTCAAACTCTGAGGATACTACGTTTAGTGTCTTCTCTAAGACATCATGTCTTTACTATACATGTTTACAAGTCTCCATCTCACTATCCTTCAGGTAGTTTCCAAAATTACGTTGTTTGGAAGTTCTACCTCTACCTGAGAATGCTTCACAAGTTTAGCATTACACTCGTGTATGAAACTGAAGTTCTACTCTTTGTAGTCCAGATCACCTACACAAGGGTTGGTTCTTATTAACACCCATCTGGACTTTCTTCCTTCAGACAGCGAAGGCATGGCCATAGCTTGACCTCTTTTCTTGCTGTTCTCAACCCTGAGGTTCACTGACTACCTTGACAGTTCCACGTCCTTCACCTTGTGAGCATACATGCCCTGACCAAAGGATATGTTATAACACAATTTTATGGTCCTGATAACCACGTGTTGCTTTTGAACTTGGTCCTCTCCACCAAAGTCCAAAATGACTTGTCATCCATTAGGTGATCCTTTAGTAGGAATATCCTACATCCCATGACTCATTAGTGGTATAAAAGCGCACATCTCACTTATGGAAGTCCTTAAACCTTAACTTATATCATGAAGACTCCAACCAACCTTGAAGCCATGGCCTCCATAGCTTCACTCTCTTTGTTGGTGAATCTTATCTCTCGACTTCCAACTTAACCAAACTCACTCGTGAAAATGGTTTGCTTGAGGGGTGCTTAATTCCTACAGTGGTCGCCCTTACTTGTAAGAATGATGTTGTCTGGGTCTACTATGTGATCTCCACGGAGGCATGCTTGACATCTAGAATTATGGCCATGGGTGGCTGGGTCATAGGTATATCATCTCATACTGGGCCTTAAAAAGTCTCATGTACATTTCTATGTATTGGACGTCACGCACTCTGCGGAGTTACCTTTCTGTCTTCCTAAGGCCAGTAAACTAAAACAAGACCCCTCTCGGCCTCCTCACAATAACCCGAATCTAGCATCAACATATAGAGGGAATGTTCACTTTTAACACCCTAAAGTGTTAACCCAAAACATACATCAAGTTCTTACTAGCGTTACATCATATCATAACCTACTAAACAAGGTTAGATTGCGTACCTGGTCGCGGCGAGGCATGTCGTCGAGCTGAGTCATAGAGGTGTACGACTCTCTATCCTAGGAAAAGTCTACAGAATCGAAAACCCGACTACTCTGATACCAATCTGTCAGGACCTGACTTTCAAGGCTTCAAAAGACCGAATCGTGACTAAAAAGACGAAATCGAAAACAAATAAAAAAAAAAAAAAATAAAATAGAAGGTAACAATCTGGAAAATTTTAAAACAAGAAAAGGAAATCAAGGACGCCAAAATTAAATATAAAATCAAAGTCAAATGTTACAAATAGGAATTGCAAATATAAAATGAAATACAAAAGACTCCAAATATGAAAACGAACGAAGGACTCTAAAAGACCGACAAGGGACTAACGCTCTGGAACGACACCCCTCTGTGACAGTGCAACTCTCGAACACCTTCCCGTATCGACTGGTACCTGAAAAAAAAAAAAGGAAGAAAGGGGTGAGTATAAAAATATACTCAGTAAGCAACCTACTTGTTGGCTCTTTTCGCATCCTTAACTTAGTGAGTATACACGGTTTTATCTCTAGATTTTAGTGAGTGCAAATCATGCTACAACTCTCTTTTCTGTATCTTAAGAGGTTTGCCTATCTTATGCAGTGAAATGATCAGTGTCCTGAGGTGAGGCGCGACCTCATAAGTAAATCTGAGGGGATCATATGGCTGGATCTGAATATGTGACTCTCTCTGAACATCATCCGTGGAGGTTAGTTGACGACCCTCACATGGGAACATACATCCACTAAACGGGGTGCGACCCCCTGTGTGTCGGTCAGCTACTGAGTTATCCTACGTGGCTCCACGTCCCCTGCTTAGGGACGGGTTTCTACGGCCCAAGAAACCTGTTCAGAATACCCCTTAGCTATCACCACTAGGTCTGGGCACCTTTCACACTTCCCTATCCGGATCTGCCAAGCTCAACGATCTCCGTACCGGAGCTCTGTCTCGACGGTACGGTATCAGAGCAGAGAGGGAAGTGGAGGTTCTGATGACACTATCCACACTGCTAAACTCTAGCGGGCTACCTACAGTTACCGTGGTGACCTACTATTCTTTCTAGGGTGGAACTTGGTGGCTTAGACTTGGATTCATGCATCTTTAAGATTCTCGTGCAAGGTCTCACAAACCTATCAGTTTTCAAATTCTGGGCTCTGGATCTGCCGGTAATCGTTTCGCAGGTCAAAATGCACGGTATTCTAGAGGTCCCCTAATCTAGGGTCTCATCTAGCCTACTTAGTCACAAATACCCTAATCTAAGCTCATAATTTCTTCCTGTTCATCAAGAAAGATAACACAAGTCATCATCATGCATAGGAGTTAACACGCAGCAGTTCATGCAATATTAACAAACATGCTCAACGGGAAGCATCATCATGCATAGGAGTTAACACGCAGCAGTTCATGCAATATTAACAAACATGCTCAACGGGAAGATAACGTCCACCTTTACCTGGAGTGCAGATTTCATAATTTTCCCATCCTCCTCATGCATACATACTTTATCAGAATCTCAATCAAAACAGATTTAATAAATATTTCATATCTAGCTTTCCTTAATCATTTTATTTTCACAGTTTCCATACTAATATGCTAGGTCCGGCTAGCTAATTTTATGGGTGGTAGCATGCATGCATGTTCCTAGCGGTTCATACAAGTACTGCTCGTGGGAATTCAAATGGCTACTTACATGGTTGATGCGTGCCTTCCCAAGCTCCAATCATTTTCCAGAAAAGGTTCCAAAAATTCTGGAATTTCCTTGATAGGTTCTAATTCACATAAAAATAGGATCAGAGTTGAAATCGAGGCAAAGAACAAGCAAACGGAGGTCGAACGGAGGGAAAACGGTCACTCACGCGCCTACAAGTGCGCTGACACGCTCTGGAGGGTGTACTACGCGTGACTTCCCACGCAGTCGCAGGCCAGCGACCGGTTGGGCCAGTTCGAGTGGTTCGGACTTAGGCCGACCCAATTGCGCCCGCCTGATGCGCTTCTCCAGCCCGCGGTCGCCACATGTCGCTCGTCGATCCTGCAGCGCTCCTCCGTACGTCGGCCGACATGTGGCGGCGATTCCTCCTCTCTCTTCTTGCTTCTTTTTCCAATTTTCCAGAAACGTGAGTTTTGGTGTTTTCGATCCATTTTCTTCTGATTTTTATATCTTCCAATCCATGATCCGAATCAACAAGTTCTCTTCACGAGTATTATAGATGTCATATTCTATTTCTACAATATATTTTTTTTTTTTTGGTAATCACAGGTCTTATTATTTGAGTTCGAATTTGGGAAAAAACACGAGTTCTTACCGAAAATAACGTTTTCTTGAAACTCCAATTTTCGTCCAGAAACTTCAAAAGACCTGTGTGAATCTTATTTTAGTTACATACCTCAAAAACTCCAGATCTAATGCGCATGAAATTTCTTAGATCTAGATAAAATCGAAACACGAAGTTTAGAATCTTACTTTGTCCGTTCTTAGATTTTCTTGCTGGAATGAGTGGATCCACCACCCAAACTTCTTTTCTAGCACCGAGAGGAGTATTGCTTCGAAGTTTCTTACCTTGGATTAGATCTCCAACAACAGTTTGTCTTCTCTACTATTCCTCTCTCCCAAACCCTTAACTTCTTCTCCTTTCTCCTTTCTCCTTTCTCTCTCTCTTTTTCTTTTCTTTCTTTTTCTCCTCTTTGTAGAGCCCAAACAACTAGACCCTTTCTAAGAGACCCTTTGTAAGAGACCCTTTTGCCCATATGTTGTTATTTTATTTATTTATTTATTTATAAAAAAATTCGAGTATTACTTCTTATCTATTTTTCTTTCTGTCTTATCTATTTTATTTTTATTTTCGGTTCAATGCCAAGAAAATATGATAAATATAGTCAAGAAAACAATTTATAACACTTCCTTAATGTGCTTGAGATAATTTGTGCTAATTAAGGAGAAAATATAGAAAATCAAACAGTCTCATTTGTGGTTTCATTTATTTTTTAATTAAAATTAGGACTTTGTTTTTCATCTCAATCAAAAATAGAAAATAAAAAAGAATTGATATTTATAACTATGCAACACATAGGGATATCCAAACTCAAAACTCTCATAGCATTTAATCTTTTGCATCGATATTAACCTTAAATTACCTTCCCAAAGAGGATTAATTGCTTGTTCAACCCAAGTTTTTTTTGGGTGTATAATGAACAAAAACCCAAATGGCTAAGCATCAACAAAAGAGCCTTAAGTATCTAAAGAAAAATTGACGGATCCATTATTATTAATACACGTTTTGAAGGATCCAAGATACAAGCTATAGGGAGCAAAGAGCAAGAACCATGGAGCGAATGACAAGTGGCTATCTACAATTATCAAACAAACTAAGTTTTAAATGTTCATTGCAAGTCAAGAGATGACGTTTGAGCGAAAGCATTTTGGACAGGCATGCTCGATTCAACTGGAGCTTCACAATGAACTTTTAGCATACGACTTTATTTTGGTGCAACTTTAATGGTTAGAATGGACATGCTTCATTTGAGGATTTTGGCGTGGGAACTAGTATTAGCTTTCTCCACGGTATGACTTTAAAAACTGCATTTAGATAGCATTTGATGATGGATTTTACTTGAGAAATATTCCTTCGGATATCTTTGAATTATACACCCTTGGGAAAAATGAAATAAAATCCTCGAACCACAAAAACCTGTTTTTTTTTTCTTTTATGTTGGATTGCTCACCCATGTAGTAATTCAACATAGTGTTGTTGACCTAAGATTTTGTATATTTGAAATCTACAGTAGTGAGAGGAATCTTTTGGGATATCAGAATTCTTTTAATGTTTATAATTTGGTCGGGTTTTGAGCTTCTAATTGCAATGACTCATACCCAAGATTCGAAATATGAATTTGGTACTTAATGGCCCTAGGATTCCCGTGACGATATAGTCAGGTTACTTACTCCTCGCTTCTAATAGTAAAAACTATGAACGCAAACCAACATGAGTCCTTCTAATACGTTTTGTCCTCAATCACGTGTTTGCTACAAAAATTCTCAAAAGGTCACCCATCATAAAATTGCTCTAGTTGAATTTGGAGTTTCTATAGTTGAAACACCAAAAAGGAAAGTGCACCTCTTTGATATAGATAGTAACTTTCAATTCTTTTTCAGATTTTCTCATTCATCTATACTCTGGATTGCTTTCCTTTGAATGTCATCTTTACTCATTCATGTGCTCTCTTTGTCCGAGACTAGAGGCCACCCCTATGATGATAGAGATAGATAGGTCCCTAAATAATGATTGTTTGTGTTTTCATTTGCATGGCCCCCTATAGTGGGGCCACTTACTTAGCATTCTTTCAAATACTCAAGCCGTGTGCCACATTATTTTTCAAATCAAGGCAAGGTGCACTTTTACGGAGGACGGCCACGAGCAGAGACTGTGGCACGTGCATAAGGTAGATTGATATTTAAATTTCTAGGTTTAGGTTAGAATAGGTTGTTATGCATTTCATTGTTTTAAATTATTTTGTATTGCTCTTATTTTCTCTTAATTTCAGTATTTCGTATTTAAATACGTAAGGACATGGGTGTGTTTTCTAGAGAATAGTTGTTTTAAGCGTTTTTCGAAGTTTATGTAATAAATGATGGTTATGCGAATGCCATAGAAAAATAATAATAATAATAATAATAAATAAATAAATAAAATAATAAATAAAGATATAAGCCAACAAAAATAATTATAAAAAAATATTTAAAATAATAATAATAAATAAATAAATAAACCAAAAAAAAAAAAAAAAAAAACCTTTCCTCACTCCTCTCCACTAACATCTCATCCCATCCCACAATTATCTCTCCTTAAGCCATCTTTAAGAAAACTGAAAAACAGCAGATTGGAGTACAAAAATGAGAATGGTCTTTACCCAGTTGAGACTTTCTGTAAATTTACTTGAAGATAGATTTAATAAATAAAATATATATTAAATCTTCATTTTCTTTTATTTTTTTTAGAAATCATAGCCAGTTATAGTTAGATGTTCATTAAATTATTACAATGGTTTAGTTTTGAGTTAGAAATTAAGTGTCAATCATTATACGAATTCTAGTAAATTTTAAATTATTACAATGGTTTAGCTCTGAGTTAGAAATTAAGTGTCAATCATTATACTAATTCTAGTAAATCTCACTAATATAAGATTAAATTTATATCAGTAGTCAAATGAAAAGATTAAAAATAGAATGACCAAAAAAATTTGTGAACAGTAAACGTAAGGAAAGATTTGGAAACAGGGATTCACTATAAATTTGTAACGCCCCAAGCCTAACAGGTACAATTCGCTCTATCCTTGTGATTAGCACCTTCTTAACCATTGTGAGTTTCTAGATTTTATTGTAGAACTTAGAGTGTTATTTTCAAATCGGTGCAGAAGAAAGAAATGCTCGTGATGCATCAAGTAACTTAAAAAAAAAAATGGTAATGTAATTGAAATTTTGATCAAAGTCAATAGGGAAAAAGGTAATTTTTCCCCATACATATAACTTTGAGGGGGTCTCGTTAGACCTGGATGAAGGGAAAAGAAAAAGAAAAGAATAAAAAAAAATAATAAAAAATAGAAAGAGAAAGAAATGAATAGTTAGGGTTTTTAAGAAGAGGAAGAAGAGGGAGAAGAGGGAGAAACGCCCTAAAACCGAATTGAAGCACCCTCAATCTTAGGTCTCCTACTAGAGCTACTCAGAGTATCAAGAGGAGTGGTCTGAGCGTTGGATCATTCGTTTCCAACAAGAAACGGGCAAGAATGCGAGGTGAGTCCGCGATCTCTCTTGTTTCAAGATTTCACCATAAATCGGAGAGTTTTAGATGATTTAAACCTTATTAATCTAGTTGCAATACTTTAGGTGAGGAGTCTTGTAAGTTTTTAGAGGAAAACAAAATCGAGAAACCGTCCTACTTCGGTAAGAAACTGAATTTTTCTTAGTTTTCGACTTCATTTATTAAGTACTGTGAGTATCAAAAAATACAATAAAAATATATCTGGATAGGCGGACTTGAGATCTTGAATTCTTATAAAGGAACCAATTTAATTCGAGTTACAGTTTGGAAGATAGAAAAATCCAAAATAAATAGATTGATATAGAATTTGACCAGAATCTTGAAATTAGATGAACTCAGGCAATCGGCGACGAACACGGGGTCACCGGAACGGGAGGACACGTATCAAGCAACTGGTGGAGAGACACTTCTGGTGCCTCCGCTGACACGCGTCAGACTATTGACCCAAAAACTCGACCTACGCTCTGTGAAGCAACCCGACGACCTGCGGTCCAACCCGAAACCTACCACAAGTCCTTGTTCGAAACGTGTCACGCCCAGAAAATTCAAGGGGTAAGTCTACGTCCGCTAGGGATCGAGATGCGCCTCTGCCCGCGCATTGCCTGCGTTGACCGTGCGTACGCCCTGCACGTGGTGAAGTGTTCAGGCGTGTGGGAGCCCCTTATGAGCGCTTGCAGGCGCGTGAGTGCCCTGTTTTCACCTATTTTTCATCCTGATTCTAGTGCTAATCCTATTTTACTGTGAACTAGGTCTCTCTATAGATAATTCGTATTTTTTGGACTCTGTTACGACTGTAATCAAGCTCGAGAAGGCACGCAACATACTTGTACGTAACCATACAAATTTAGGAAGTAATACTTGTTGGGTGCAATGGTTTTGCATGCATGCTAGAGCGAATTATCCCTAGGTAGCTAGATCTAATGATCCTCTGTACTTGTGAAGTTAAATATATATTTGTTGGACTTGCTGCCTTTATGAGATTTCGTACTCGATGTTTGTATGCTTGTTGGACTATCTTTTTACTACTTTTATCTGTTCATACTATGTTGGTGGACTTGAGGATTTGTGTATCTACGCTCCGGGTGTTGATGGATGATATCGTCCTGTTGAGCTTGTATGACTGTATGTGTTGTTAATCATACATAAACTCCTCTTGAATGATTGTGTGAACTTACGATATGATTGATAAGCTGTAGTGTTGTGATAAGCCCAGGGTGAACTCCTGTAGGGATTGAATTGGGTTTAGTTAGGGGACCCTCCTTATGTTACCGTCTATGGTGTTGTGAGCGATGCTTAGAGGGAGAGACCCTTTAACCCTGGACTATTATGGACTTGGAATTCTTGATTGAGTGAATCTAGAAGCCAGGGCCCTTAACTCAATAGTTTTAATTACCTTTGAGGTATAGAGAACCACATTAGGACCCCAAGGTGTAGAGAGATGACCTCTTAGCCGACAATATCTGGTATAACGTTCGAGTATGCTCCGCTTCCCTTCCTACTCTAGTGTGGTACTGTTGAGCTAGGCGAGACGCCAGTTAGGGAGATGTTACCCTCCCCTTCTTACTCCAATGTGGTACCGTTGAGCTAGGCGAGACGCCAGTTAGGGAGATGTTACTCTTCCCTTCCTACTTCGGTGTGGTACCGTTGAGCTAGGCGAGACGTCAATTAGGGAGGTGTTACTCTTCCCTTCCTACTCTAGTGTGGTACTGTAGAGCTTGACGAGATGCCTGTTAAGGAAGTTTTACTCAGTGGTAGATCGACAACTTTGCATGGGGATCCATCTTCTGGTAAGATGTTGATCATGCGAGTGGGTCAAGGTTGCCTGCATGATGGGTCCGTCCTGTGGAAGGACGTTGTCCATGCAGTGACTAATTCTAGCTGGGTTGTATGAGTGGTACATGTAGTTATGAGGGAGCACCTCATCCTCAAACGTTGAATACCGCTTCAAAGGTTAAGTCCTTCAACCCTAAACTGTGTACTGAGAGGACTGAGACTCTAGGGTCTAGAGTATAATTTGTGGTTCTCTCCTAAACTTGGATGCGATTAAGAGCCTACAAGTAGACTGCTTACTGAGTATATTTTTATACTCACCCCGTTTCCTCTTCTTTTTTTTTTTTTTCAGGTACTGGTCGAGGTGGGGAGGTGTTCAAGATTTGCACTATCACAGAGGGGTGTCGTTCTGGAACATCAGTTTCTTGTCAGTCTTTGAGGGTCTTTTGTATTTCATTTTATATTTGTAATTCCTTTTTAATAATTTGAAACAAAACTTTTAACCATTTTGTTTTAATTAAATGGTATTTTTATCTTTTACTTTTCTCTTCTTTTTGTTTGTTTTCAATTTCGTCTTTTTAGTCACGATTTGGTTTTTCAAAGCCTCAAAATTGGGTCATGACACCTCGCTTCTAAGAGTAAAAACTATCAACACAAACCAACATGAGTCCTTCTAACACGTTTTGTCCTCAATCACGTGTTTGCTACAAAAATTCTCAAAATGTCACCTAACATAAAATTGTTCCAGTTGAATTTCGAGTTCTTATAGCTGAGTAACCAAAAATGAAAGTGCACCTCGTTGATATAGGTAGTAACTTTCAATTCTTTTTAAGCTTTTCTCAGTCATCTATACTCAGGATTGCTTTCATTCGAATGTCATCTTTATTTATTCATGTACTCTCTTTGTCCGATACTAGAGGCCACCCCTATGATGTTAGAGACAGATAGGTCCCTAAATAATGATTGCTTGTGTTTGCATTCGCATGGCCCATATAGTGAGGCCACTTAGCATTCTTCGAAATACTCAGGCCGTGTGCCACATTATTTTTCAGGTTAAGGCCAGGCGCACTTGTACGGAGGACGGCTGCATCACGAGCAGAGAATGTGGCACGTTCATAGGGTAGATTCATATTTCAATTTCTAGGTTTAGGTTAGAATAGGTTGTTATGCATTTCATTGTTTTAAATTATTTTGTATGGCTCTCATTTTCTCTAAATTTCAATATTTCGTATTTAAACACGTAAGACCATGATTGTGTTTTCTATAGAAAAGTTGTTTTAATGTGCTTTTCAAAGTTTATATGTTATAAATGATGTTCATGTGAGTGTAATAGGAAAAAAATAATAATAATAAAATAATAAATAGGGAAATAAATAAACAAATAAATAAACAAAAATAATTATAAAAAAATAGTTAAAATAAAAATAATAAATAAATAAATAAACAAAAGGAGAAGAAACAACCTTTCCTCTCTCCTCTCCACTAAGATCTCATTCCTTCCCACAATTATCTCTCCTCTCCAATTAAACAGAAAAACAACAATTGTCAAATTTAAGGAAAAAAATGAGAATGGTCTATACACAGTTGAAGTTTAATGGAAATTTACCTGAAGATAGACATGTGATTAATATTATATATTAAATCTTCATTTAATTTTAACCTATTTGTTTTTAGAAATCACAACCAATGAGATGTTCATTAAATTATAACAATGATTTAGCTTTGAATTAGAAATTAAATGTCAATCAATTATAAGAATTCTAGTAAATCTATTAGATTAAATTTACATCAGTAGCCAAATGAATAGATTAAAAATAGAATGCCAAGAAAATGTGTAAACAGCAAACACTGAGATAAAAGAAAGATGTGGAAACAAGGATCCACTCAAAATTTATTCTACATGAGAACACAATTAATAGGCAACAGAGTCAATACAGATATAAAAAAAAAAAGGAAGATTTAGGAATTAAAAACTACAAACAAGTAAAGGGCAGAGTAGCTTAAAATAACTCTATCTATTTTTTTTATACAACAGTAACCATGGAAAATAAAATTTTTATATTATAGATATATAACATTTCAAGACTTTTCACAATAGATCAATGTAAATGAGAGAATTAATTTTATAGAGTTCAAACTTGAAAGATGTCATTGGCTCACATAGGTTAACTTGAATTTCAAAGGACAGAATCTAACTTTCATTAAATATATATTCGGGACAACAACTTAAGCTAACCAGGTAAGTGGTCTTACTATCGGCATGGTTATATTTGATGTTGACACGTGCCTGTGGTTCTGCACGTGTCATATATATTGATATGTGTGAATTATCTGTGAATCAATATGCTTATATTATGTTTATGTTATGTTATAATGTGAATTGTATGATAATAATTATGGTACGATGTGTTCAAGGATATGTTTAAGATAGGATACGAGAAGGATGCACAAAACGAAATGTAACGATAGAAGTAAGATACGTTCATGAAACGTTAAGGTTAGATTACATACCGGAGTGCTATGGATAGGAGAGATTGATGAAAGAATATGGTTAGGATATAGGTAGAAAGAGATAGGTTTGTGATAGATTGATAGAACGATAGCGTTAGGATACGTTCCTGTGATGATATGATGACCATGGAGGAAATTGTTGAATGAATTGCACGTTATGAAATGACATATTAAAATCATAGAGTGTTATGTTATGTTTTATAAATTATATCTATACAACATGTTATGAATGACATGATATCACAATAAATGAAATGAAATGTAACCCATTAGGATTATGTATGATACGTAGAGTGAAAAATGAGAAATGACATGTTAAGCATGAAAGATGATAAAGGGGTTATATTCATTAATTACAAAAGTAGAAATGTTGGGGACCTAATGCATTATGTGTGCTCATGCATTCAGGGGGATACCCCTATTCCATCACGAGGGTACGGACACGTACATCCAATGGCAGGACAACTATCGTTATGTTTTCCATAGCACTGCAATGATGGTTACTAGTTCTAACGGGTGTCCGGCCTAAGGAGCTCCCAGAGTATGCTCGCCCGACAAGGAAAGTGGCTCAGCAGTGTGCAAATTGATTGGTGAGCGCATACTCGCATGTATGGGTAGTGTGTAGAGTATGTGGTACACGTCCAAATTACTCGTTAGGATAGTGCCGTAGGAAAATAGATTGAAATGATAGGTCCCGTCATTGCATTCGCATGTTCTTGCATTTAACCTCAATAGTGAGGTCACTTATTGAATATTTCTTTAAATATTCAAGCCATGTCCTACCACATTTTTCCGGTGCTAATATCCAACCTTAAAAATTTTAGATGAAGGTTCATTTTATATCTCAATTTATGAAAAGAAAAAAATATAAGTTTTAATAAATATTTGAGTTTGACTACAGAAAAATTTTAGTCACCATACTTGGTTTTTTCTTTTTTAATAAATATGTGGGGAGGAATG
This sequence comes from Cucurbita maxima, assembly GCF_002738345.1. Lineage (NCBI taxonomy): Eukaryota > Viridiplantae > Streptophyta > Magnoliopsida > Cucurbitales > Cucurbitaceae > Cucurbita > Cucurbita maxima. Next base: position 5,958 of record NW_019272391.1, on the reverse strand, counting down.
TTTGAATACTAACCTCTTTGCATGTCATCTTAGTCACCTTCGAATGTAATCATTATTCATTCATGTACTCTCTTTGTCCAAGACTGGAGGCCACCCCTATGATGCTAGAGATAGGTCCCTAAATAATGATTGCTTGTGTTTGCATTTGCATGGCCCCCTATAGTGGGGCCACATACTTAGCATTCTTCGAAATACTCAGGCCGTGTGCCACATTATTTTTCAGGTCAAAGCAAGGTGCACTTGTACGGAGGACGGCTGCATCACGAGCAGAGACTGCTGCACATGCATAGGGTAAACTTTTTAACAAAATAAAACAACCAAAACTTAAAGCATATCAACATTATATCAAAATAAAGATGATACAAAGTATTTTAAAACACAACACAATAGTTAAAACACACGTTAAGGGACGGAGCAAAAGGTTTGAAGGACGACAGGTGAGGTTTGTCTATGGCATTTGCTAAGAGTCCATTCCCGACCTTGGCCAGCTCCTTATTTCTTGAAAAAAAAATGGAGAATAAGGAATGAGTACAAGACTCAGTAAGCAGCCTACTTGTAGACTCTTAATCGTGTCCTTTATATACTAGGGTACCACACTTTTTCTTTTCTTATTCTTGTTACTATTGTAAGTTCTTGTTATGTTTCTTAATTCGTTCTACATGGTTGTGTTTTCTAGAGAATAGTTGCTTGAAGCGTTTTTCGAAGTTTATGTTATAAATGATGTTCATGTGAGTGTAATAGAAAAATATATATATATATATATGTATAATAAATAAATAAATAAATAAATAAACAAACAAAAATAATTATAAAAAAGAGTTAAAATAATAATATTAAATAAATAAGTAAACAAAAAAAAAAAGAAAAACCCCCTTTCCTCACTCCTCTCCACCAACATCTCATCCCTTTCCACAATTATCTCTCCTCAACCCATCCTTACCCCAGAAAAAAAAACATAAAAAAAACAGTTGTCATATTTGAGGAAACAAATGAGAATGATCTTTACCGAGTAGAGATTCTCGGGAGACTTACGTGAAGATACATATGATAAATAAGGTATATATTAAATTCATTTTTTTTATCCTATTTTTTTTTAGAGATCACACCAAATTATGGTTAGATGTTCATTAAATTATTACAATGGTTTTGACTATGTGTTCAAGGATATGTTTGAGATAGGATACGAGAAGGATGCACAAAACGAAATGTAACGATAGGAGTAAGATACGTTCATGAAACGTTAAGGTTAGGTTACATACCGGAGTGCTATGGATAGGAGAGATTGATGAAAGAATACGGTTAGGATATAGGTAGAAAGGGATAGGTTTGTGATAGATTCATAGAACGATAGCGTTAGGATACGTTCAGGTGATGATATGACTAAGGTATGTTCACGTAACGATACGACTGTGATAGATATAAGAACGTTAAGGCTATGATAAGTTAGGGAACGATATGTCCACGAAGTGTTTACGATACGATATAGTGTGATGTGAGGTGTTATGTTTAGATTGTTTTGTGTGACCATGGAGGTAATTGTTGAATGAATTGCACGTTATGAAATGACACGTTCAAAGCATGGAGCGTTATGTTATGTTTTCCAAATTGTATGTATGCAACATGTTATGAATGACATGATACCACGATAAATGAAATGAAATGTAATCCCGTTAAGATTATGTATGATACGTAGAGTGAAAAAGTAGAAATGACATGTTAAGCATGGAAGATGATAGCGGGGTTATATTCATTAATGACAAAAGTAGAAATGTTGGGGACCTCATGCATTATGTGTGCTCAAGCATTTAGGGGGATACCTCTATTCCATCACGAGGGTACAGACACGTACATCCAATGGCAAGACAACGATCGTTACGTTTTGCATAGCGCTACCGTGACGGTTAGTAGTTCTAATGGGTGTCCGGCCTAAGGAGCACCATGAGTATGCTCGCCCGAGAAGGAAAGTGGCCCAGCGGTGTGCGAACCGACTGGTGAGCCCATAATCGCATGTATGGGTTGTGTGTAGAGTATATGGTACACGTCCAAATTTCTCGTTGGACACTGCCGTAGGAAAATAGATTGAAAGGATTAGGTCCCGTCATTGCACTCACATGTTCTTGCTGTTGTTTTGATAATCAGCCAGAGAAATTCGGTGAGAGGAAATCGTCGACTAGAGGTTGTTAGAAGAAAAATAAAATGCTTAAAATAAAAGAGAGAGAATGACTGAAATTTTGCCTGCGTTAAAAAATAAGGTGGTTACATATTCTGAACAGATTTTCTATTTAAATATAAATTATCCTAAAAATGACCGGAGAGTGGCCAACAAAATCTGTGCCACTCCCTACAAAATTTCGGTTTAAAAGCTTGGTGATCCATTCGACGTGTTTTGTCAAATGGTCAAACGGAGACATTCTGAAATCGTGTGAATCTAAATAAGGAACAACTGAAAAAAACCCAGGTTTTATCTAACAATCTCCTCCTAAAACCTGTGGTATATCTACCTTATTATTTGAACTCCGATCTTTGAGCGTAGTTCTTCGAATTTCACCCACGCCAGGGACTTGGTGAAGATGTCTCCAAGTTATTCCTCTGTTCGGATGTAATCAATCTTGATGAGCCCTCGATCTGCACATTCTCGAATGTAGTGGAATCTGATTTCTATGTGCTTGCTCCGTTCGTGCAAAACTGGATTTTTGATCAGGGAGATCGTAGCTTTGTTGTCTACGTATAGCATTGGTGGATCACTTTCTCTCCCGATGAGTTCTTCCATTAGTCGCGCAAGCCAGATCCCTTGTGTTGCTGCCATCAAAGCGGCGATGTATTCTGCTTCGCAATAAGACAAAGCAACTACCTTCTGTTTTGTTGATTGCCAGCAGATTGCGCTGCCTAAGAGAAAGTAGATCATTCCGCTAGTGCTCTTACGATCATCACCGTCACCGACCATGTCACTATCACTGTAGCCGACCAGCTTGAGTTTCTCCTTTCCGCTCCCTGCGCAGTATCTTACACCCCAGCCTCTGGTTCTGGCTACATAGCGTAGGATGCGCTTGACAGCCACTAGATGCTCCTCTCTAGGTGCTTCCATAAACTGACTCACATATCCAACAGAATAAGCAAGATCAGGACGAGAGTTTACCAGATAGCGCAGACTCCCGACAATGCTGCGGTAATTGGTGGAGTCGACTGTCGTCGTAGTGCCGGCCTTCCTTAGTTGGAGTCGGGCCTCCATTGGCGTCCTTGTAGGATTACTGTCCACAAGCCCAGTTGTGTCCAGCAGCTTCTTCGCGTATGCACTTTGGCAGATGGAGATGCCGGTAGAATTCTGTTGCACTTCGATGCCGAGATAGTAGCTGAGCACGCCGAGATCGCTCATCTCGAAGTTTTTCAACATCTCCTTCTTGAACCTTCCGAGGACTTCCACGTCACCTCTAGTGATTATGAGGTCGTCGACGTATACTCCCACGATCAGTCGCTTCTTGCCATGGCCGTGAGTGTACATGCCATACTCAGAGGCGCAACGTTTGAATTTCAGTGACAGTAAGGTACTATCGAGCTTCGCATTCCAGGCTCGTGGAGCTTGTCGAAGTCCGTAGAGTGCCTTGTGCCTGCGCAATACTTTACTGGGGTTGTCGTTGTCCAGGAAGCCAGGTGGTTGTCAGACATAGACGGTCTCCTTTAGTTCTCCGTTAAGGAAAGCAGACTTTACGTCCATATGGTGAACCTCCCAAGAGTAATGTGCCGCAATTGCCAGCAAGAAACAAACGGATTCTAACCTTGCCACTGGCGCAAATACCTCTTTGAAGTCCACTCCTTGCTTCTGGACGTAGCCCTTCGCCACCAGACGGGCCTTGTGCTTCACAACTTCTTCTTTTTCGTTGCGCTTCAGTTTGAAGACCCATTTGAGCCCTATGGCTTGGTGTCCCGGCGACATATCCTCCAGACTCCACGTCTGGTTCTCGGTGATGGATGTCATCTCCTCCTGCATTGCCTTCGCCCCCTACAGGATCATATAGTCTTTACGCCTTGCTCCTGAGTTCATAGCCGATGAAGACGACCTTCAGCCCCCTGGGAGTGAGCTTGACGAGGTGGGGACATGTTACCTTCATGTATTCGACGCAGCCGAACACACGAAAATGATGTACCGATCGAGGAGATAGACGGCCGTCATTACTGCCTCTCTCCAGAATCTCCCAGGCATCCCGGCCGTCACCAACAATAACTTCGCTGTCCCGACGATGGTCTGATTTTGGTGCTCCACCACTCCGTTCTGTTAGGGGAGTAGGGCGCCGTTAGGTGCCGCTGTATGCCGATCTCGTTACAGTACTTACCGAAACTTGCCGAGGTGAACTCTCTACCTCGGTCTGTGCACAGCACTCGCATCTTCTTCTTACATTCGGCCTCCGCTCGCTCTTTAATGCACTTAACCGCCTCTGCCGCCTCACTTTTCGCTTGCAGCAGGGTCAGCCACATGAAGCGGCTTTTGTCATCGACTAACAGGAGGAAGAGACTCTTACTGCCTGGGGTCGCCTGCTTGACGGGCCCACAGATATCGCCATGTACAAGCACCAACGGCTTATTGGCTCGGTAGGATGTTCGAGACGGAACGGGTGTGCGCCTCTGTTTTCTGATGAGGCACCTGTTGCACAGCTTGTTCACACCTTTTATTGCTGGCAAACCGCGCACCAACTCCTCCTTCTGTAGCTTTTCTAGAGCAGGAAAGTTTAAGTACCCGTACCTTGCGTGCCACCTCCAAGATACCTCTTCGGTCTTGGTCGAGAGACTGACGGGTTGTTCTATCTATAACTCCAGGATGTAAATACAGTTTGTCGTGCACCTTGCCTGTGTGAGCAGTCGTCGTTGATTATCGCAGATTTTAAGTAGTCCGCACTCGATGGAAATGAAGCAGCCTATCTCATCGAGTTGACCCAGGCTCACAAGGTTAGCCTTGAGCCTCGGGATGAAGTAGACGTCGGTCAGCTTGCGATGCTCGCCTCCCTTGCTGGCGAACAGGATGGTGCCGCGTCCTTCGATCTCGACAACGGAGCCGTCGCCAAATTTCACCGTCTCGCGGATCCCCGAGTCGAGCTTGGAGAACGCAGATCTAGTCCTGGTCATATGGTTTGTTGCCCCTGTGTCTAGGATCCATCGTCAGTGCTTGTGTTGCTCGTCTCACTCGCCGATCTGAGCAAACACTCGCTCCTCCTCTAGTTGAATTGGCTCCTTAGCTGGTGCCACCTTTGCTACGCCCAGCTGGAGCTCTTTCTCGAGTTCAATATCTTCGTCGATTACCTCCATCTCCGTGGTTTTGGAATCGACAATGGGGACACATGCACTTACCATGAAGAGAGTTGGCTCGTCCTCCTCGGATTGAGCCACATGGGCCTTTTCAGCCTTCTCCTTGTTCCTAAGCTTGCTCCAGCAATTCCTGCTCAAGTGTCGTCTCTTCCCACTGTTCGAGCATATCGGCCTGCCATTGGTCGACTCCTTCTTTTGATTCCCATCTTTCCCGCGCGTGCTCCCATGGGACATCCATGGCTTCTTACCGTCTTGGCGGCTGGAGGAGAACCCGTTGCTCTTGCCGGTGTTGTCACGGAGCTTTAGGCGTGCAAGCCATTCCTCCTTAGTGAGGAGTAGACGACCCTCCTTGTCAAGGGCTGAAATGGTATTTTTCTTCCGCTGCTCGACGTTACGCAGTCTTCCGGTCACCTCTTCACCCGTTAGGTCGTTCACGTCAATTAATGTCTCGATTGAAATCGCGACTTGCTCGAGGTGATCAGGGACGACCTGCAACATCTTCTTCACAATTTCTGTCTCGCTGATGCTGCCACCAAGTGTGGTGATGCTGTTGGCGGGGATCCGCATTGAAAAATCATCGATGGATTCGCCGGTCCATAAAGTAGATCTCCGAGAGCTCCTTCCGCAGTTGGATTCTCGCACTTGCTGTACACCAACCCGACG
>NW_019272390.1:38492-38737 GCF_002738345.1 Cucurbita maxima | reverse complement strand
GTTTTTCGAATTTTTTTGATGAATGATAAGGCTTGATGATTTAGAATATTATTTATAAGAAACGGAGTGCATAAAACACTAAAAGAGTTCTTCAAATTGAACCTTTCTTCGGAAACAAAAACAGTGAAGTTTTTAGTACGTGCTAAAAAAGCCGAGTCACTGTCGACGTTTTTCGAAAGTTTTGTGAGGAATGATAAGTCTTGATGATTTAGAATATTATTTCTAAGAAACGGAGTGCATAAAAC
>NW_019272390.1:34548-38216 GCF_002738345.1 Cucurbita maxima | reverse complement strand
TTTTTCGAAAGTTTGGTGAGGAATGATAAGGCTTGATGATTTAGAATTTTATTTCTAAGAAACGGAGTGCATAAAATAGTAAAAGACTTCTTCAAATCGAACCCTTCTTCGGAAACCCAAACAGGGATGTTTTTAGTACTTGCTAAAAAAGCCGAGTGACGGTCGACGTTTTTCGAAAGTTTGGTGAGGAATGATAAGGCTTGATGATTTAGAATTTTATTTCTAAGAAACGGAGTGCATAAAACAGTAAAAGAGTTCTTTAACTCGTACCCTTCTTCGGAAACCCAAATCTGGGAAGTTTGAAGTACGTGCTAAAAAAACGGAGTCACGATCGACGTTTTTCGAAAGTTTTGTGAAGAATGATAAGGCTTGATGATTTAGAATATTATTTCTAAGAAACGGAGTGCATAAAATAGTAAAAGAGTTCTTTAACTCGAACCCTTCTTCGGAAACCCAAACAGGGAAGTTTTTAGTACGTGCTAAAAAAACCGAGTGACGGTCGACGTTTTTCGAAAGTTTGGTGAGGAATGATAAGGCTTGATGATTTAGAATATTATTTCTAAGAAACGGAGTGCATAAAACAGGAAAAGAGTTCTTCAAATCGAACCCTACTTCGGAAACCCAAATCTGGGAAGTTTGAACTACGTGCTAAAAAAACTGAGTCACGGTGGGCATTTTGCGAAAGTTTGGTAAGGAATTATAAGCCTTGATGATTTAGAATATTATTTCTAAGAAACGGAGTGCATAAAATAGTAAAAGAGTTCTTTAACTCGAACCCTTCTTCGGAAACCCAAACAGGGAAGTTGTTAGTACGTGCTAAAAAAACTGAGTCACAGTCGACGTTTTTCGAAATTTTTGGTAGGAATGATAACGCTTGATGATTTAGAATATTATTTATAAGAAACGGAGTGCATAAAAAAGTAAAAGAGTTCTTCCGATCGAACCCTTTTTAGAATATTATTTATAAGAAACGGAGTGCATAAAAAAGTAAAAGAGTTCTTCCGATCGAACCCTTCTTCGGAAACCCAAACTGGGAAGTTGTTAGTACGTGCTAAAAAAACTAAGTCACAGTCGACGTTTTTCGAATTTTTTTGATGAATGATAAGGCTTGATGATTTAGAATATTATTTATAAGAAACGGAGTGCATAAAACACTAAAAGAGTTCTTCAAATTGAACCTTTCTTCGGAAACAAAAACAGTGAAGTTTTTAGTACGTGCTAAAAAAGCCGAGTCACTGTCGACGTTTTTCGAAAGTTTTGTGAGGAATGATAAGTCTTGATGATTTAGAATATTATTTCTAAGAAACGGAGTGCATAAAACAGTAATAGAGTTCTTCAAATCGAACCCTACTTCGGAAATCCAAATCTGGGAAGTTTGAAGTACGTGCTAAAAAAATGGAGTCACGATCGACGTTTTTCGAAAGTTTTGTGAAGAATGATAAGGCTTGATGATTTAGAATATTATTTCTAAGAAACGGAGTGCATAAAATAGTAAAAGACTTCTTCAAATCGAACCCTTCTTCGGAAACCCAAACAGGGAAGTTTTTAGTACTTGCTAAAAAAGCCGAGTGACGGTCGACGTTTTTCGAAAGTTTGGTGAGGAATGATAAGGCTTGATGATTTAGAATTTTATTTATAAGAAACGGAGTGCATAAAATAGTAAAAGACTTCTTCAAATCGAACCCTTCTTCGGAAACCCAAACAGGGAAGTTTTTAGTACTTGCTAAAAAAGCCGAGTGACGGTCGACGTTTTTCGAAAGTTTGGTGAGGAATTATAAGGCTTGATGATTTAGAATTTTATTTCTAAGAAACGGAGTGCATAAAACAGTAAAAGAGTTCTTATAAGGCTTGATGATTTAGAATTTTATTTCTAAGAAACGGAGTGCATAAAACAGTAAAAGAGTTCTTTAAAGGCTTGATGATTTAGAATTTTATTTCTAAGAAACGGAGTGCATAAAACAGTAAAAGAGTTCTTTAACTCGTACCCTTCTTCGGAAACCCAAATCTGGGAAGTTTGAAGTACGTGCTAAAAAAACCAAGACACGATCGACCTCGTTTGAAAGTTTTGTGAGGAATGATAAGGCTTGATGATTTAGAATATTATTAGACACGATCGACCTCGTTTGAAAGTTTTGTGAGGAATGATAAGGCTTGATGATTTAGAATATTATTTCTCACGATCGACCTCGTTTGAAAGTTTTGTGAGGAATGATAAGGCTTGATGATTTAGAATATTATTTCTAAGAAACGGAGTACATAAAACAGTAAAAGAGTTCTTCAAATCGAACCCTTCTTCGGAAACTCAAAAAGGGAAGTTTTTAGTACGTGCTAAAAAAACCGAGTCACGGTCGACGTTTTTCAAAATTTTTTTGAGGAATGATAAGGCTTGATGATTTAGAATATTATTTCTAAGAAACGGAGTGCATAAAACAGGAAAAGAGTTCTTCAAATCGAACCCTACTTCGGAAACCCAAATCTGGGAAGTTTGAACTACGTGCTAAAAAAACTGAGTCACGGTGGGCGTTTTGCGAAAGTTTGGTTAGGAATTAGAAGCTTGATGATTTAGAATATTATTTCTAAGAAACGGAGTGCATAAAATAGTAAAAGAGTTCTTTAACTCGAACCCTTCTTCGGAAACCCAAACAGGGAAGTTGTTAGTACGTGCTAAAAAAACTGAGTCACAGTCGACGTTTTTCGAAATTTTTGGTAGGAATGATAAGGCTTGATGATTTAGAATATTATTTCTAAGAAACGGAGTGCATAAAACAGTAATAGAGTTCTTCAAATCGAACCCTACTTCGGAAATCCAAATCTGGGAAGTTTGAAGTACGTGCTAAAAAAACGGAGTCACGATCGACGTTTTTCGAATGTTTTGTGAAGAATGATAAGGCTTGATGATTTAGAATATTATTTCTAAGAAACGGAGTGCATAAAACAGTAAAAGAGTTCTTCAAATCGAACCCTTCTTCGGAAACCCAAACAGGGAAGTTTGTAGTTCGTGCTAAAAAAACCGAGTCACGGTCGACGTTTTTCGAAAGTTTTGTGAGGAATGATAAGGCTTGATGATTTAGAATATTATTTCTAAGAAACGGAGTGCATAAAATAGTAAAAGACTTCTTCAAATCGAACCCTTCTTCGGAAACCCAAACAGGGAAGTTTTTAGTACTTGCTAAAAAAGCCGAGTGACGGTCAACGTTTTTCGAAAGTTTGGTGAGGAATGATAAGGCTTGATGATTTAGAATTTTATTTCTAAGAAACGGAGTGCATAAAACAGTAAAAGAGTTCTTTAACTCGTACCCTTCTTCGGAAACTTAAATCTGGGAAGTTTGAAGTACGTGCTAAAAAAACCGAGACACGATCGACCTCGTTTGAAAGTTTTGTGAGGAATGATAAGGCTTGATGATTTAGAATATTATTTCTAAGAAACGGAGTACATAAAACAGTAAAAGAGTTCTTCAAATCGAACCCTTCTTCGGAAACCCAAAAAGGGAAGTTTTTAGTACGTGCTAAAAAAACCGAGTCACGGTCGACGTTTTTCAAAAATTTTGTGAGGAATGATAAGGCTTGATGATTTAGAATATTATTTCTAAGAAACGGAGTGCATAAAACAGGAAAAGAGTTCTTCAAATCGAACCCTACTTCGGAAACCCAAATCTGGGAAGTTTGAA
>NW_019272390.1:10765-25139 GCF_002738345.1 Cucurbita maxima | reverse complement strand
ATCTGGGAAGTTTGAAGTACGTGCTAAAAAAATCGAGTCACGGTTGACATTTTTCGAAAGTTTTGTGAGGAATGATAAGGCTTGATGATTTAGAATATTATTTCTAAGAAATGGACTGCATAAAACAGCAATATGGTTCTTCAAATCGAACCCTACGTCGGAAACCCAGATATTGGAAGTTTGAAGTACGTGCTATAAAAACCGAATCCTGGTCGAAATTTTTCGAAAGTTTTGTGAGGAATGATAAGGCTTAATGATTTAGAATATTATTTCTAAGAAACGGAGTGCATAAAACAGTAAAAGAGTTCTTCAAATCGAACCCTTCTTCGGAAACCCAAACAAGGAAGTTTTTAGTACGTGCTAAAAAAACCGAGTCACGGTCGACATTTTTCGAAATTTTTGTGAGGAATGATAAGGCTTGATGATTTAGAATATTATTTCTAAGAAACGGAGTGCATAAAACAGTAAAAGAATTCTTCAAATCGAACCTACTTCGAAAACCCAAATCTGGGAAGTTTGAAGTACGTGCTAAAAAAACCGAGTCACGTTCGACATTTTTCGAAAGTTTGGTGAGGAATGATAAGGCTTGATGATTTAGAATATTATTTCTAAGAAACGGAGTGCATAAAACAGTAAAAGAGTTCTTTAACTCGTACCCTTCTTCGGAAACCCAAATTTGGGAAGTCTGAAGCACGTGCTAAAAAAACCGAGTCACGTTCGACATTTTTTGAAAGTTTGGTGAGGAATGATAAGGCTTGATGATTTAGAATTTTATTTCTAAGAAACGGAGTGCATAAAACAGTAAAAGAGTTCTTTAACTCGTACCCTTCTTTGGAAACCCAAATCTGGGAAGTTTGAAGTACGTGCTAAAAAAACCGAGACACGATCGACCTCGTTTGAAAGTTTTGTGAGGAATGATAAGGCTTGATGATTTAGAATATTATTTCTAAGAAACGGAGTACATAAAACAGTAAAAGAGTTCTTCAAATCGAACCCTTCTTCGGAAACCAAAAAAGGTTAGTTTTTAGTACGTGCTAAAAAAACCGAGTCACGGTCGACGTTTTTCAAAATTTTTGTGAGGAATGATAAGGCTTGATGATTTAGAATATTATTTCTAAGAAACGGAGTGCATAAAACAGGAAAAGAGTTCTTCAAATCGAACCCTACTTCGGAAACCCAAATCTGGGAAGTTTGAACTACGTGCTAAAAAAACTGAGTCACGGTGGGCGTTTTGCGAAAGTTTGGTTAGGAATTATAAGCCTTGATGATTTAAAATATTATTTCTAAGAAACGGAGTGCATAAAATAGTAAAAGAGTTCTTTAACTCGAACCCTTCTTCGGAAACCCAAACAGGGAAGTTGTTAGTACGTGCTAAAAAAACTGAGTCACAGTCGACGTTTTTCGAAATTTTTGGTAGGAATGATAAGGCTTGATGATTTAGAATATTATTTCTAAGAAACGGAGTGCATAAAAAAGTAAAAGAGTTCTTCAAATCGAACCCTTCTTCGGAAACCCAAACAGGGAAGTTTTTAGTACGTGCTAAAAAAACCGAGTCACGGTCGACGTTTTTCAAAATTTTTGTGAGGAATGATAAGGCTTGATGATTTAGAATATTATTTCTAAGAAACGGAGTGCATAAAACAGTAAAAGAGTTCGTCAAATCGAACCCTTCTTCGGAAACCCGAACAGGGAAGTTTTTAGTACGTGCTAAAAAAACCGAGTCACGGTCCACATTTTTCGAAAGTTTTGTTTGGAATGATAAGGCTTGATGATTTAGAATATTATTTCTAAGAAACGGAGTGCATAAAACAGTCAAAGAGTACTTTAAATCGAACCCTTCTTCGGAAACCCAAACAGGGAAGTTTTTAGTACGTGCTAAAAAACCGAGTCACGGTCGACGTTTTTCGAAATTTTTGTGAGGAATGATAAGGCTTGATGATTTAGAATATTATTTCTAAGAAACGGAGTGCATAAAACAGTAAAAGAGTTCTTCAAATCGAACCCTTCTTCGGAAACCCGAACAGGGAAGTTTTTAGTACGTGCTAAAAAAACCGAGTCACGGTCCACATTTTTCGAAAGTTTTGTTTGGAATGATAAGGCTTGATGATTTAGAATATTATTTCTAAGAAACGGAGTGCATAAAACAGTCAAAGAGTACTTTAAATCGAACCCTTCTTCGGAAACCCAAACAGGGAAGTTTTTAGTACGTGCTAAAAAACCGAGTCACGGTCGACGTTTTTCGAAAGTTTTGTGAGGAATGATAAGGCTTGATGATTTAGAATATTATTTCTAAGAAACGGAGTGCATAAAATAGTAAAAGACTTCTTCAAATCGAACCATTCTTCGGAAACCCAAACAGGGATGTTTTTAGTACTTAAGAAAAAAGCCGAGTGACGGTCGACGTTTTTCAAAATTTTTGTGAGGAATGATAAGGCTTGATGATTTAGAATATTATTTATAACAAATGGAGTGCATAAAACAGTAAAAGAGTTCTTCAAATCGAACCCTTTTTCGGAAACCGAAAGAGGGAAGTTTTTAGTACGTTTTAAAAAAACCGAGTAACGATCGACATTTTTCGAAATTTTTCTGAGGAATGATAAGGCTTGATGATTTAGAATATTATTTCTAAGAAACGGAGTGCATAAAACAGTAAAAGAGATCTTCAAATCGAACCCTACTTCGGAAACCCAAATCTGGGAGTTTTTTAGTACGTGCTAAAATAGCCAAGTTACGGTCAACGTTTTTTGAAAGTTTTTTAAGGAATGATAAGGCTTGATGATTTAGAATATTATTTCTAAGAAACGGAGTGCAACAAACAGTAAAAGTGTTCTATAACTCGAACCCTTCTTCGGAAACCCAGACATGGAAGTTTTAAGTACGTGCTGAAAAATCCGAGTCACTGTCGACGTTTTTCGAAATTTTTCTCATGAATGATAAGGCTTGATGATTTAGAATATTATTTCTAAGAAACGGAGTGCATAAAACTGTTTAAGAGTTCTTTAACTCGTACCCTGCTTCGGAAACCCAAATCTGGGAAGTTTAAAGTACGTGCTAAAAAAACCGAGTCACGGTGGATGTATTTCGAAAGTTTGGTTAGGAATGATGAGTCTTGATGATTTAGAATATTATTTCTGAGAAACGGAGTGCATAAAACAGTAAAAGAGTTCTTTAACTCGTACCCTTCTTCGGAAACCCAAATCTGGGAAGTTTGAAGTATGTGCTAAAAAAACCGAGTCACGATCGACGTTTTTCGAAAGTTTTATGAGTAATGATAAGGCTTGATGATTTAGAATATTATTTCTAAGAAACGGAGTGCATAAAATAGTAATAGAGTTCTTGAAATCGAACCCTACTTCGGAAACCCAAATCTGGGAAGTTTGAAGTACGTGCTAAAAAAACCGAGTCATGATCGATGTTTTTCGAAAGTTTTGTGATGAATGATAATTCTTGATGATTTAGAATATTATTTCTAAGAAACGGAGTGCATAAAACAGTAAAAGAGTTCTTCAGATCGAACCCTTCTCTGGAAACCCAAATAGGAAAGTTGTTAGTACGTGCTAAAAAAACCGAGTCACAGTCGACGTTTTTCGAAATTTTTGGTAGGAATGATAAGGCTTGATGATTTAGAATATTATTTCTAAGAAACGGAGTGCATAAAATAGTAAAAGACTTCTTCAAATCGAACCCTTCTTCGGAAACCCAAACTGAGAAGTTTTTAGTACTTGCTAAAAAAGCCGAGTGACGGTCGACGTCTTTCGAAAGTTTGGTGAGGAATGATAAGGCTTGATGATTTAGAATATTATTTCTAAGAAACGGAGTGCATAAAACAGTAAAAGAATTCTTTAACTCAAACCCTACTTCGGAAACCCAAACAGGGAAGTTGTTAGTACGTGCTAAAAAAACCGAGTGACAGTCTACGTTTTTCAAAATTTTTGTAAGGAATGATAAGGCTTGATGATTTAGAATATTATTTCTAAGAAACGGAGTGCATAAAACAGTAAAAGAGTTCTTCAAATCGAACCGTACTTCGGAAACCCAAATCTGGGAAGTTTTAAGTACGTGCTAAAAAAATCGAGTCACGGTCGATGTTTTTCGAAAGTTTTATGAGGAATGACAAGGTTTGATGATTTAGAATATTATTTCTAAGAAACGGAGTGCATAAAACAGAAAAAGAGTTCTTCAAATCGAATCCTTCTTCGGAAACCCAAACAGGGAAGTTTTCAGTACGTGCTAAAAAATCCGAGTCTTTGTCGACGTTTTTCGAAATTTTTCTGATGAATGATAAGGCTTGATGATTTAGAATATTATTTATAAGCAACGGAGTACATAAAACAATAAAAGAGTTCTTCAAATCGAACCCTTCTTTGGAAACCCAAAAAGGGAAGTTTATAGTACGTGCTAAAAAAACCGAGTCACGGTCGACGTTTTTCAAAATTTTTGTAAGGAATGATAAGGCTTGATGATTTAGTATATTATTTCTAAGTAACGGAGTGCATAAAACAGTAAAAGAGTTCGTTAACTCGAACCCTACTTCGGAAACCCAAACAGAGAAGTTGTTAGTACGTGCTAAAAAAACCGAGTAACAGTCGATGTTTTTCGAAATTTTTGGTAGGAATGATAAGGCTTGATGATTTAGAATATTATTTCTAAGAAACGAGTGCATAAAACAGTAAAAGAGTTCGTTAACTCGAACCCTACTTCGGAAACCCAAACAGGGAAATTGTTAGTACGTGCTAAAAAAACCGAGTCACGGTGGACGTATTTCAAAAGTTTGGTTAGGAATGATAAAGCTTGATGATTTAGAATATTATTTCTAAGTAACGGAGTGCATAAAACAGTAAAAGAGTTCGTTAACTCGAACCCTACTTCGGAAACCCAAACAGGGAAATTGTTAGTACGTGCTAAAAAAACCGAGTCACGGTGGACGTATTTCAAAAGTTTGGTTAGGAATGATAAAGCTTGATGATTTAGAATATTATTTCTAAGTAACGGAGTGCATAAAACAGTAAAAGAGTTCGTTAACTCGAACCCTACTTCGGAAACCCAAACAGGGAAATTGTTAGTACGTGCTAAAAAAACCGAGTCACGGTGGACGTATTTCAAAAGTTTGGTTAGGAATGATAAAGCTTGATGATTTAGAATATTATTTCTAAGTAACGGAGTGCATAAAACAGTAAAAGAGTTCGTTAACTCGAACCCTACTTCGGAAACCCAAACAGGGAAATTGTTAGTACGTGCTAAAAAAACCGAGTCACGGTGGACGTATTTCAAAAGTTTGGTTAGGAATGATAAAGCTTGATGATTTAGAATATTATTTCTAAGTAACGGAGTGCATAAAACAGTAAAAGAGTTCGTTAACTCGAACCCTACTTCGGAAACCCAAACAGGGAAATTGTTAGTACGTGCTAAAAAAACCGAGTCACGGTGGACGTATTTCAAAAGTTTGGTTAGGAATGATAAAGCTTGATGATTTAGAATATTATTTCTAAGTAACGGAGTGCATAAAACAGTAAAAGAGTTCGTTAACTCGAACCCTACTTCGGAAACCCAAACAGGGAAATTGTTAGTACGTGCTAAAAAAACCGAGTCACGGTGGACGTATTTCAAAAGTTTGGTTAGGAATGATAAAGCTTGATGATTTAGAATATTATTTCTAAGTAACGGAGTGCATAAAACAGTAAAAGAGTTCGTTAACTCGAACCCTACTTCGGAAACCCAAACAGGGAAATTGTTAGTACGTGCTAAAAAAACCGAGTCACGGTGGACGTATTTCAAAAGTTTGGTTAGGAATGATAAAGCTTGATGATTTAGAATATTATTTCTAAGTAACGGAGTGCATAAAACAGTAAAAGAGTTCGTTAACTCGAACCCTACTTCGGAAACCCAAACAGGGAAATTGTTAGTACGTGCTAAAAAAACCGAGTCACGGTGGACGTATTTCAAAAGTTTGGTTAGGAATGATAAAGCTTGATGATTTAGAATATTATTTCTAAGTAACGGAGTGCATAAAACAGTAAAAGAGTTCGTTAACTCGAACCCTACTTCGGAAACCCAAACAGGGAAATTGTTAGTACGTGCTAAAAAAACCGAGTCACGGTGGACGTATTTCAAAAGTTTGGTTAGGAATGATAAAGCTTGATGATTTAGAATATTATTTCTAAGTAACGGAGTGCATAAAACAGTAAAAGAGTTCTTCAAATCGAACCCTTATTCGGAAACCCAAACAAGGAAGTTCTTAGTACGTGCTAAAAAAACCGACTCAAGGTCGACGTTTTTCGAAAGTTTTGTGAGGAATGATAAGGCTTAATGATTTAGAATATTATTTCTAAGAAACGGAGTGCATAAAACAGTAAAAGAGTTCTTCAAATCGAACCCTTCTTAGGAAACCCAAACAAGGAAGTTTTTAATACGTGCTAAAATAGCCGAGTCACGGTCAACGTTTTTCAAAATTTTTCTGATGAATGATAAGGCTTGATGATTTAGAATATTATTTCTAAGAAACGGAGTGCATAAAACAGTAAAAGAGTTCTTCAGATCGAACCCTTTTTCAGAAACCCAAACAGGGAAGTTATTAGTACGTGCGAAAAAAGTCAAGTCACGATCGATGTTTTTCTAAAGTTTTGTGAGGAATGATAAGGCTTGATGATTTAGAAAATTATTTCTAAGAAATAGAGTGCATAAAACAGTAATAGAGTTCTTCAAATCGAACCCTACTTCGGAAACCCAAATTTGGGAAGTTTGAAGTACGTGCTAAAAAAACCGAGTAACGATTGACATTTTTCGAAATTTTTCTGAGGAATGATAAGGCTTGATGATTTAGAATATTATTTCTAAGAAACGGAGTGCATAAAACAGTAAAAGAGATCTTCAAATCGAACCCTTCTTCAGAATCCCAAACAGGGAAGTTTTTAATACGTGCTAAAATAGCCGAGTCACGGTCAACGTTTTTCAAAATTTTTCTGATGAATGATAAGGCTTGATGATTTAGAATATTATTTCTAAGAAACGGAGTGCATAAAACAGTAAAAGAGTTCTTCAAATCGAACCCTTCTTCGGAAACCCAAAGAGCGATGTTTTTAGTACGTGCTAAAAAATCCGAGTCACTGCCGACGTTTTTTGAATTTTTCTGATGAATGATAAGGCTTGATGATTTAGAATATTATTTAGTCACTGCCGACGTTTTTTGAATTTTTCTGATGAATGATAAGGCTTGATGATTTAGAATATTATTTCTAAGAAACGGAGTGCATAAAAAGTAAAAGAGTTCTTCAAATCGAACCCTTCTTTGGAAAACCAAACAGGAAAGTTTTTAGTACGTGCTAAAAAAAGCGAGTCACGGTCGACGTTTTTCAAAATTTTTGTGAGGAATGNTCTGATGAATGATAAGGCTTGATGATTTAGAATATTATTTCTAAGAAACGGAGTGCATAAAAAGTAAAAGAGTTCTTCAAATCGAACCCTTCTTTGGAAACCCAAACAGGGAAGTTTTTAGTACGTGCTAAAAAAAGCGAGTCACGGTCGACGTTTTTCAAAATTTTTGTGAGGAATGAAGTTTTTAGTACGTGCTAAAAAAAGCGAGTCACGGTCGACGTTTTTCAAAATTTTTGTGAGGAATGATCAGGCTTGATGATTTACAATATTATTTCTAAGAAACGGAGTGCATAAAAAAGTAAAAGAGTTTTTTAACTCGAACCATTCTTCGGAAACCCAAACAGGGAAGTTGTTAGTACGTGCTAAAAAATCAGAGTCACAGTCGACGTTTGTCGAAATTTTTGGTAGGAATAATAAGGCTTAATGATTTAGAATATTATTTCTAAGAAACGGAGTGCATAAAACAGTAAAAGAGTTCTTCAGATCGAACCCTTTTTCAGAAACCCAAACAGGGAAGTTGTTAGTACGTGCTAAAAAAGTCAAGTCACGATCGATGTTTTTCTAAAGTTTTGTGAGGAATGATAAGGCTTGATGATTTAGAAAATTATTTCTATGAAATAGAGTGCATAAAACAGTAATAGAGTTCTTCAAATCGAACCCTACTTCGGAAACCCAAATCTGGGAAGTTTGAAGTACGTGCTAAAAAATTCGAGTCACGATCGACGGTTTTTGAAAGTTTTGTGAGGAATGATACGGTTTGATGATTTCGAATATTATTTCTAAGAAACGGACTGCATAAAACAGTAAAAGAGTTCTTCAAATCGAACCCTTCTTCAGAAACCCAAATCTGGGAAGTTTGAAGTACGTGCTAAAAAAACCGAGTCACGGCCGACGTTTTTCGAACGTTTTGTGAGGAATGATTAGGCTTGATGATTTAGAATATTATTTCTAAGAAAGGGACTGCATAAAACAGTAAAAGAGTTCTTCAAATCGAACCCTTCTTCAGAAACCCAAATCTGGGAAGTTTGAAGTACGTGCTAAAAAATTCGAGTCACGATCGACGTTTTTCGAAATTTTTGGTAGGAATTATAAGGCTTGATGATTTAGAATATTATTTCTAAGAAACGGAGTGCATAAACCAGTTAAAGAGTTCTTCAGATTGAACCCTTCTTCGGAAAACCAAACAGGGAAGTTGTTAGTACGTGCTCAAAAAACAGAGTCACAGTCGACGTTTTTCGAAATTTTTTTGATGAATGATAAGGCTTGATTATTTAGAATGTTATTTCTAAGAAACAGAGTGCATAAAAAAGTAAAAGAGTTCTTCAAATTGAACCCTACTTCGGAAACCCAAATCTGGGAAGTTTGAAGTACGTGCTAAAAAAACCGAGTCACAGTCGACGTTTTTTGAAATTTTTGGTGAGGAATGAAAAGGCTTGATGATTTAGAATATTATTTCTAAGAAACGGAGTGCATAAAACAGTAAAAGAGTTCTTTAACTAGAACCCTTCTTCAGAAACCCAAACAGGGAAGTTGTTAGTACGTGCTAAAAAAACCGAGTCACAGTCGACGTTTTTTGAAATTTTTGGTGAGGAATGAAAAGGCTTGATGATTTAGAATATTATTTCTAAGAAACGGAGTGCATAAAACAGTAAAAGAGTTCTTTAACTAGAACCCTTCTTCAGAAACCCAAACAGGGAAGTTGTTAGTACGTGCTAAAAAAACCGAGTCACAGTCGACGTTTTTTGAAATTTTTGGTGAGGAATGAAAAGGCTTGATGATTTAGAATATTATTTCTAAGAAACGGAGTGCATAAAACAGTAAAAGAGTTCTTTAACTAGAACCCTTCTTCAGAAACCCAAACAGGGAAGTTGTTAGTACGTGCTAAAAAAACCGAGTCACAGTCGACGTTTTTTGAAATTTTTGGTGAGGAATGAAAAGGCTTGATGATTTAGAATATTATTTCTAAGAAACGGAGTGCATAAAACAGTAAAAGAGTTCTTCAAATCGAACCCTTCTTCAGAAACCCAAACAGGGAAGTTTTTAGTACGTGCAAAAAAAACCCAGTCACGATCGACGTTTTTTGAAAGTTTTTTGATGAATGAAAAGGCTTGATGATTTAGAATATTATTTCTAAGAAACGGAGTGCATAAAACAGTAAAAGAGTTCTTTAACTCGAACCCTTCTTCGGAAACCCAAACAGGGAAGTTTTTAGTACGTGCTAAAAAAACCGAGTCACGGTCGACGTTTTTCGAAATTTTTGGTAGGAATGATAAGGCTTGATGATTTAGAATATTATTTCTAAGAAACGGAGTGCATAAAAAATTAAAAGAGTTCTTTAACTCGAACCCTTCTTCGGATACCCAAATCTGGGAAGTTTGAATTACGTGCTAAAAAAGTCGAGTCACGATCGACGTTTTTCGAAAGTTTTGTGAGGAATGATAATGCTTGATGATTTAGATTATTATTTCTAAGAAACGGACTGCAAACAGTAAAAGAGTTCTTCAGATCAGACCCTTCTTCGGAAACCCAAACAGGGAAGTTGTTAGTACGTGCTAAAAAAACCGAGTCACAGTCGACGTTTTTTGAAATTTTTGGTGAGGAATGAAAAGGCTTGATGATTTAGAATATTATTTCTAAGAAACGGAGTGCAACAAACAGTAAAAGAGTTCTATAACTCGAACCCTTCTTCGGAAACCCAAAAAAGTAAGTTTTTAGTACGTGCTAAAAAAACCGAGTCACGGTCGACGTTTTTGGAAAGTTTTGTGAGGAATGATAAGGGTTGATGATTTAGAATATTATTTCTAAGAAACGGAGTGCATAAAACAGTAAAAGAGTTCTATAACTCGAACCCTTCTTCGGAAACCCAAACAGGGAAGTTGTTAGTACGTGCTAAAAAAACCGAGTCACAGTCGACGTTTTTCAAAATTTTTGGTGAGGAATGAAAAGGCTTGATGATTTAGAATATTATTTCTAAGAAACGGAGTGCAACAAACAGTAAAAGAGTTCTATAACTCGAACCCTTCTTCGGAAACCCAAACAGGTAAGTTTTTAGTACGTGCTAAAAAAACCGAGTCACGGTCGACGTTTTTGGAAAGTTTTGTGAGGAATCATAAGGCTTGATGATTTAGAATATTATTTCTAAGAAACGGAGTGCATAAAACAGTAAAAGAGTTCTTCAAATTCAACTCTACTTCGGAAACCCAAATTTGGGAAGTTTTAAGTACGTGGTAAAAAAACCGAGTCACGGTGGACGTATTTCGAAAGTTTTGTTAGGAATGACAAGGATTGATGATTTAGAATATTATTTGTAAGAAACGGAGTGCATAAAACAGTAAAAGAGTTGTTCAAATCGAACCTTTCTTCAGAAACCCAAATCTGGGAAGTTTGAAGTACGTGCTAAAAAAACAGAGTCCGGTGGACGTATTTCGAAAGTTTGGTTAGGAATGATAAGGATTGATGATTTAGAATATTATTTCTAAGAAACGGAGTGCATAAAATAGTAAAAGAGTTCTTCAAATCGAACCCTTCTTCGGAAACCCAAAAAGGGAAGTTTTTAGTACGTGCTAAAAAATCCGAGTCACTGTCGACGTTTTTCGAAATTTTTCTAATGAATGATAAGGCTTGATGATTTAGAATATTATTTCTAAGAAACGGAGTGCATAAAACAGTAAAAGAGTTCTTCAAATCGAACCCTTCTTCGGAAACCCAAACAGCGAAGTTGTTAGTACGTGCTAAAAAATCCGAGTCACAGTCGACGTTTGTCGAAATTATTGGTAGGAATGAAGTTGTTAGTACGTGCTAAAAAATCCGAGTCACAGTCGACGTTTGTCGAAATTATTGGTAGGAATAATAAGGCTTGATGATTTAGAATATTATTTCTAAGAAACGGACTGCATAAAACAGTAAAAGAGTTCTTCAGATCGAACCCTTCTTCAAAAACCCAAACAGGGAAGTTGTTAGTACGTGCTAAAAAAGTCTAGTCACGATCGATGTTTTTCTAAAGTTTTGTGAGGATTAATAAGGCTTGATGATTTAGAATATTATTTCTAAGAAACAGAGTGCATAAAACAGTAAAAGAGTTCTTTAACTAGAACCCTTCTTTAGAAACCCAAACAGGGAAGTTGTTAGTACGTGCTAAAAAATCCGAGTCACAGTCGACGTTTGTCGAAATTTTTGGTAGGAATGATAAGGCTTGATGATTTAGAATATTATTTCTAAGAAACGGACTGCATAAAACAGTAAAAGAGTTCTTTAACTAGAACCCTTCTTTAGAAACCCAAACAGGGAAGTTGTTAGTACGTGCTAAAAAATCCGAGTCACAGTCGACGTTTGTCGAAATTTTTGGTAGGAATGATAAGGCTTGATGATTTAGAATATTATTTCTAAGAAACGGAGTGCATAAAACAGTAAAAGAGTTCTTTAACTAGAACCCTTCTTCAGAAACCCAAACAGGGAAGTTGTTAGTACGTGCTAAAAAATCCGAGTCACAGTTGACGTTTGTCGAAATTTTTGGTAGGAATGATAAGGCTTGATGATTTAGAATATTATTTCTAAGAAACGGAGTACATAAAACAGTAAAAGAGTTCTTCAAATCGAACCCTTCTTCGGAAACCCAAACAGGGAAGTTGTTAGTACGTGCTAAAAAAACCGAGTCACAGTCGACGTTTGTCGAAATTATTGGTAGGAATGATAAGGCTTGATGATTTAGAATATTATTTCTAAGAAACAGAGTGCATAAAACAGTAAAAGAGATCTTCAAATCGAACCCTTCTTTTGAAACCCAAACAGGGAAGTTTTTAGTACGTCCTAAAAAAGCCGAGTCACGATCAATGTTTTTCCCAATTTTTCTGATGAATGATAAGGCTTGATGATTTAGAATATTATTTCTAAGAAACAATGTTTTTCCCAATTTTTCTGATGAATGATAAGGCTTGATGATTTAGAATATTATTTCTAAGAAACGGAGTTTTTCCCAATTTTTCTGATGAATGATAAGGCTTGATGATTTAGAATATTATTTCTAAGAAACGGAGTACATAAAACAGTAAAAGAGTTCTTCAAATCGAACCCTTCTTCGAAAACCCAAAAAGGGATGTTTTTAGTACGTGCTAAAAAAACCGAGTCACGGTCGACGTTTTTCAAAATTTTTGTAAGGAATGATAAGGCTTGATGATTTAGAATATTATTTCTAAGAAACGGAGTGCATAAAACAGTAAAAGAGTTCTTTAACTAGAACCCTTCTTCAGAAACCCAAACAGGGAAGTTGTTAGTACGTGCTAAAAAATCCGAGTCACAGTCGACGTTTGTCGAAATTTTTGGTAGGAATGATAAGGCTTGATGATTTAGAATATTATTTCTAAGAAACCGAGTGCATAAAACAGTAAAAGAGTTCTTTAACTAGAACCCTTCTTCAGAAACCCAAACAGGGAAGTTGTTAGTACGTGCTAAAAAATCCGAGTCACAGTCGACGTTTGTCGAAATTATTGGTAGGAATGATAAGGCTTGATGATTTAGAATATTATTTCTATGAAACAGAGTGCATTAAACAGTAAAATAGATCTTCAAATCGAACCCTTCTTTTGAAACCCAAACAGGGATGTTTTTAGTACGTGCTAAAAAATCCGAGTCACGATCAACGTTTTTCCAAATTTTTCTGATGAATGATAAGGCTTGATGATTTAGAATATTATTTCTAAGAAACGGAGTGCAACAAACAGTAAAAGAGTTCTATAACTCGAACCCTTCTTCGGAAACCCAAACAAGTAAGTTTTTAGTACGTGCTAAAAAAACCGAGTCACGGTCGACGTTTTTCAAAATTTTTGTAAGGAATGATAAGGCTTGATGATTTAGAATATTATTTCTAAGAAACGGAGTGCATAAAAAAGTAAAAGAGTTCTTCAAATCGAACCCTTCTTCGGAAACCCAAAAAGGGAAGTTTTTAGTACGTGCTAAAAAAACCGAGTCACGGTCGACGTTTTTCAAAATTTTTGTAAGGAATGATAAGGCTTGATGATTTAGAATATTATTTCTAAGAAACGGAGTGCATAAAACAGTAAAAGAGTTCTTTAACTAGAACCCTTCTTCAGAAACCCAAACAGGGAAGTTGTTAGTACGTGCTAAAAAAACCGAGTCACAGTCGACGTTTGTCGAAATTATTGGTAGGAATGATAAGGCTTGATGATTTAGAATATTATTTCTAAGAAACGGAGTGCATAAAACTGTAAAAGTGTTCTTCAAATCGAACCCTTCTTCGGAAACCCAAAAAGGGAAGTTTTTAGTACGTGCTAAAAAATCCGAGTCACTGTCGACGTTTTTCGAAATTTTTGGTAGGAATGATAAGGCTTGAAGATTTAGANCTATGAAACAGAGTGCATTAAACAGTAAAATAGATCTTCAAATCGAACCCTTCTTTTGAAACCCAAACAGGGACGTTTTTAGTACGTCCTAAAAAAGCCGAGTCACGATCAACGTTTTTCCAAATTTATCTGATGAATGATAAGGCTTGATGATTTAGAATATTATTTCTAAGAAACGGAGTGCAACAAACAGTAAAAGAGTTCTATAACTCGAACCCTTCTTCGGAAACCCAAACAAGTAAGTTTTTAGTACGTGCTAAAAAAACCGAGTCACGGTCGACGTTTTTGGAAAGTTTTTTGAGGAATGATAAGGGTTGATGATTTAGAATATTATTTCTAAGAAACGGAGTACATAAAACAGTAAAAGAGTTCTTCAAATTGAACCCTTCTTCGGAAACCCAAACAGGGAAGTTGTTAGTACGTGCTAAAAAAACCGAGTCACAGTCGACGTTTGTCGAAATTATTGGTAGGAATGATAAGGCTTGATGATTTAGAATATTATTTCTATGAAACAAAGTGAATAAAACAGTAAAAGAGATCTTCAAATCGAACCCTTCTTTTGAAACCCAAACAGGGACGTTTTTAGTACGTCCTAAAAAAGCCGAGTCACGATCAACGTTTTTCCAAATTTTTCTGATGAATGATAA
>NW_019272390.1:8835-10608 GCF_002738345.1 Cucurbita maxima | reverse complement strand
AATGATAAGGCTTGATGATTTAGAATATTATTTCTAAGAAACGGAGTGCATAAAACTGTAAAAGAGTTCTTTAACTAGAACCCTTCTTCAGAAACCCAAACAGGGAAGTTGTTAGTACGTGCTAAAATATCCGAGTCACAGTCGACGTTTGTCGAAATTTTTGGTGAGAATGATAAGGCTTGATGATTTAGAATATTATTTCTAAGAAACGGAGTGCATAAAACAGTAAAAGAGTTCTTTAACTCGAACCCTTCTTCGGATACCCAAATCTGGGAAGTTTGAATTACGTGCTAAAAAAGCCGAGTCACGATCGACTTTTTTCGAAAGTTTTAAGAGGAATGATAATGCTTGATGATTTAGAATATTATTTCTAAGAAACAGAGTGCATAAAACAGTAAAACAGTTCGTCAAATCGAACCCTTCTTCGAAAACCCAAACAGGGAAGTTTTTAGTACGTGCTAAAAAATCCGAGTCACCGTCGACGTTTTTGGAAAGTTTTGTGAGGAATGATAAGGGTTGATGATTTAGAATATTATTTCTAAGAAACGGAGTACATAAAACAGTAAAAGAGTTCTTCAAATCGAACCCTTCTTCGGAAACCTAAACAGGGAAGTTGTTAGTACGTGCTAAAAAAACCGAGTCACAGTCGACGTTTGTCGAAATTATTGGTAGGAATGATAAGGCTTGATGATTTAGAATATTATTTCTAAGAAACGGTGTGCATAAAACAGTAAAAGAGATCTTCAAATCAAACCCTTCTTTTGAAACCCAAACAGGGAAGTTTTTAGTACGTGCTAAAAAAACCGAGTCACGGTCGAC
This sequence comes from Cucurbita maxima, assembly GCF_002738345.1. Classification (NCBI taxonomy): domain Eukaryota; kingdom Viridiplantae; phylum Streptophyta; class Magnoliopsida; order Cucurbitales; family Cucurbitaceae; genus Cucurbita; species Cucurbita maxima. The sequence goes on along the minus strand of NW_019272390.1, from coordinate 9,789 downwards.
GTTTTTGGAAAGTTTTGTGAGGAATCATAAGGGTTGATGATTTAGAATATTATTTCTAAGAAACGGAGTGCATAAAACAGTAAAAGAGTTCTTTAACTCGAACCCTTCTTCGGAAACCCAAACAGGAAAGATGTTAGTACGTGCTAAAAAAACCGAGTCACAGTCGACGTTTTTCGAAATTTTTGGTAGGAATGATAAGGCTTGATGATTTAGAATATTATTTCTAAGAAACGGAGTGCATAAAACAGTAAAAGAGTTCTTCAAATTCAACCCTACTTCGGAAACCCAAATTTGGGAAGTTTTAAGTACGTGGTAAAAAAACCGAGTCACGGTGGACGTATTTCGAAAGTTTTGTTAGGAATGACAAGGATTGATGATTTAGAATATTATTTGTAAGAAACGGAGTGCATAAAATAGTAAAAGAGTTGTTCAAATCGAACCCTTCTTCAGAAACCCAAATCTGGGAAGTTTGAAGTACGTGCTAAAAAAACAGAGTCCGGTGGACGTATTTCGAAAGTTTGGTTAGGAATGATAAGGATTGATGATTTAGAATATTATTTCTAAGAAACGGAGTGCATAAAATAGTAAAAGAGTTCTTCAAATCGAACCCTTCTTCGGAAACCCAAAAAGGGAACTTTTTAGTACGTGCTAAAAAATCCGAGTCACTGTCGACGTTTTTCGAAATTTTTCTGATGAATGATAAGGCTTGATGATTTAGAATATTATTTCTAAGAAACGGAGTGCATAAAACAGTAAAAGAGTTCTTCAAATCAAACCCTTCTTCGGAAACCCAAACAGGGAAGTTGTTAGTACGTGCTAAAAAATCTGAGTCACAGTCGACGTTTGTCGAAATTATTGGTAGGAATAATAAGGCTTGATGATTTAGAATATTATTTCTAAGAAACGGAGTGCATAAAACAGTAAAAGAGTTCTTCAGATCGAACCCTTCTTCAA
>NW_019272390.1:8323-8739 GCF_002738345.1 Cucurbita maxima | reverse complement strand
TAAAAGAGATCTTCAAATCGAACCCTTCTTTTGAAACCCAAACAGGGAAGTTTTTAGTACGTCCTAAAAAAGCCGAGTCACGATCAACGTTTTTCCAAATTTTTCTGATGAATGATAAGGCTTGATGGTTTAGAATATTATTTCTAAGAAACGGAGTACATAAAACAGTAAAAGAGTTCTTCAAATCGAACCCTTCTTCGAAAACACAAAAAGGGAAGTTTTTAGTACGTGCTAAAAAAACCGAGTCACGGTCGACGTTTTTCAAAATTTTTGTAAGGAATGATAAGGTTTGATGATTTAGAATATTATTTCTAAGAAACGGAGTGCATAAAACAGTAAAAGAGTTCTTTAACTAGAACCCTTCTTCAGAAACCCAAACAGGGAAGTTGTTAGTACGTGCTAAAAAATCCGAGTCA
>NW_019272390.1:7024-8317 GCF_002738345.1 Cucurbita maxima | reverse complement strand
TCCGAGTCACAGTCGACGTTTGTCGAAATTTTTGGTAGGAATGATAAGGCTTGATGATTTAGAATATTATTTCTAAGAAACGGAGTACATAAAACAGTAAAAGAGTTCTTCAAATCGAACCCTTCTTTGGAAACCCAAACAGGGAAGTTGTTAGTACGTGCTAAAAAAACCGAGTCACAGTCGACGTTTGTCGAAATTATTGGTAGGAATGATANTGATTTAGAATATTATTTCTAAGAAACAGAGTGCATAAAACAGTAAAAGAGATCTTCAAATCGAACCCTTCTTTTGAAACCCAAACAGGGAAGTTTTTAGTACGTCCTAAAAAAGCCGAGTCACGATGAATGTTTTTCCCAATTTTTCTGATGAATGATAAGGCTTGATGATTTAGAATATTATTTCTAAGAAACGGAGTACATAAAACAGTAAAAGAGTTCTTCAAATCGAACCCTTCTTCGAAAACCCAAAAAGGGAAGTTTTTAGTACGTGCTAAAAAAACCGAGTCACGGTCGACGTTTTTCAAAATTTTTGTAAGGAATGATAAGGCTTGATGATTTAGAATATTATTTCTAAGAAACGGGGTGCATAAAACAGTAAAAGAGTTCTTTAACTAGAACCCTTCTTCAGAAACCCAAACAGGGAAGTTGTTAGTACGTGCTAAAAAATCCGAGTCACAGTCGACGTTTGTCGAAATTTTTGGTAGGAATGATAAGGCTTGATGATTTAGAATAATATTTCTAAGAAACGGAGTGCATAAAACAGTAAAAGAGATCTTCAAATTGAACCCTTCTTCGGAAACCCAAACAGGGAAGTTGTTAGTACGTGCTAAAAAAACCGAGTCACAGTCGACGTTTGTCGAAATTATTGGTAGGAATGATAATGCTTGATGATTTAGAATATTATTTCTAAGAAACGGTGTGCATAAAACAGTAAAAGAGATCTTCAAATCGAACCCTTCTTTTGAAACCCAAACAGGGAAGTTTTTAGTACGTCCTAAAAAAGCCGAGTCACGATCAACGTTTTTCCAAATTTTTCTGATGAATGATAAGGCTTGTTGATTTAGAATATTATTTCTAAGAAACGGAGTACATAAAACAGTAAAAGAGTTCTTCAAATCGAACCCTTCTTCGGAAACCCAAAAAGGGAAGTTTTTAGTACGTGCTAAGAAAACCGAGTCACGGTCGACGTTTTTCAAAATTTTTGTAAGGAATGATAAGGCTTGATGATTTAGAATATTATTTCTAAGAAACGGAGTGCATAAAACAGTAAAAGAGTTCTTTAACTAGAACCCTT
>NW_019272390.1:5269-6899 GCF_002738345.1 Cucurbita maxima | reverse complement strand
GAACCCTTCTTCGGAAACCCAAACAGGGAAGTTGTTAGTACGTGCTAAAAAAACCGAGTCACAGTCGACGTTTGTCGAAATTATTGATAGGAATGATAAGGCTTGATGATTTAGAATATTATTTCTAAGAAACGGAGTGCATAAAACAGTAAAAGAGTTGTTTAACTCGAACCCTTCTTCGGAAACCCAAACAGGGATGTTTTTAGTACGTGCTAAAAAATCCGAGTCACGATCAACGTTTTTCGAAATTTTTCTGATGAATGATAAGGCTTGATGATTTAGAATATTATTTCNCATAAAACAGTAAAAGAGTTCTTCAAATCGAACCCTTCTTCGGAAACCCAAAAAGGGAAGTTTTTAGTACGTGCTAAAAAAACCGAGTCACGGTCGACGTTTTTAAAAATTTTTGTAAGGAATGATAAGGCTTGATGATTTAGAATATTATTTCTAAGAAACGGAGTGCATAAAACAGTAAAAGAGTTCTTTAACTAGAACCCTTCTTTAGAAACCCAAACAGGGAAGTTGTTAGTACGTGCTAAAAAATCCGAGTCACAGTCGACGTTTGTCGAAATTTTTGGTAGGAATGATAAGGCTTCATGATTTAGAATAATATTTCTAAGAAACGGAGTGCATAAAACCGTAAAAAATTTCTTCAAATCGAACCCTTCTTCGGAAACCCAAACAGGGAAGTTGTTAGTACGTGCTAAAAAAACCGAGTCACAGTCGACATTTGTCGAAATTATTGGTAGGAATGATAAGGCTTGATGATTTAGAATATTATTTCTAAGAAACGGAGTGCATAAAACTGTAAAAGTTTTCTTCAAATCGAACCCTTCTTCGGAAAACCAAATAGGGATGTTTTTAGTACGTGCTAAAAAATCCGAGTCAATGTCGACGTTATTCGAAATTTTTCTGATGAATGATAAGGCTTGATGATTTAGAANATTATTTCTAAGAAACGGAGTGCATAAAACAGTAAAAGAGTTCTTCAAATCGAACCTTTCTTCGGAAACCCAAACAGGGAAGTTGTTAGTACGTGCTAAAAAATCCGAGTCACAGTCGACGTTTGTCGAAATTTTTGGTAGGAATAATAAGGCTTGATGATTTAGAATATTATTTCTAAGAAACGGAGTGCATAAAACAGTAAAAGAGTTCTTCAGATCGAACCCTTCTTTAAAAACCCAAACAGGGAAGTTGTTAGTACGTGCTAAAAAAGTCTAGTCACGATCGATGTTTTTCTAAAGTTTTGTGAGGATTGATAAGGCTTGATGATTTAGAATATTATTTCTAAGAAACATAGTGCATAAAACAGTAAAAGAGATCTTCAAATCGAACCCTTCTATTGAAACCCAAACAGGGAAGTTTTTAGTACGTCCTAAAAAAGCCGAGTCACGATCAACGTTTTTCCAAATTTTTCTGATGAATGATAAGGCTTGATGATTTAGAATATTATTTCTAAGAAACGGAGTACATAAAACAGTAAAAGAGTTCTTCAAATCGAACCCTTCTTCGAAAACACAAAAAGGGAAATTTTTAGTACGTGCTAAAAAAACCGAGTCACGGTCGACGTTTTTCAAAATTTTTGTAAGGAATGATAAGGCTTGATGATTTAGAATATTATTTCTAAGAA
>NW_019272390.1:3857-4991 GCF_002738345.1 Cucurbita maxima | reverse complement strand
ATTATTTCTAAGAAAAAGAGTGCATAAAACAGTAAAAGAGATCTTCAAATCGAACCTTTCTTTTGAAACCCAAACAGGGAAGTTTTTAGTACGTCCTAAAAAAGCCGAGTCACGATCAACGTTTTTCAAAATTTTTCTGATGAATGATAAGGCTTGATGATTTAGAATATTATTTCTAAGAAACGGAGTACATAAAACAGTAAAAGAGTTCTTCAAATCGAACCCTTCTTCGAAAAAACAAAAAGGGAAGTTTTTAGTACGTGCTAAAAAAATCGAGTCACGGTCGACGTTTTTCAAAATTTTTGTAGGAATGATAAGGCTTGATGATTTAGAATATTATTTCTAAGAAACGGAGTGCATAAAACAGTAAAAGAGTTCTTCAAATCGAACCCTTCTTCGGAAACCCAAACAGGGAAGTTGTTAGTACGTGCNAAATTATTGGTAGGAATGATAAGGCTTGATGATTTAGAATATTATTTCTAAGAAACGGAGTGCATAAAACAGTAAAAGAGTTGTTTAACTCGAACCCTTCTTCGGAAACCCAAACAGGGAAATTGTTAGTACGTGCTAAAAAAACCGAGTCACAGTCGACGTTTGTCGAAATTATTGGTAGGAATGATAAGGCTTGATGATTTAGAATATTATTTCTAAGAAANGGAAACCCAAACAGGGATGTTTTTAGTACGTGCTAAAAAATCCGAGTCACGATCAACGTTTTTCGAAATTTTTCTGATGAATGATAAGGCTTGATGATTTAGAATATTATTTCTAAGAAACGGAGTGTATAAAACAGTAAAAGAGTTCTTCAAATCGAACCCTTCTTCGGAAACCCAAAAAGGGAAGTTTTTAGTACGTGCTAAAAAAACCGAGTCACGGTCGACGTTTTTCAAAATTTTTGTAAGGAATGATAAGGCTTGATGATTTAGAATATTATTTCTAAGAAACGGAGTGCATAATACAGTAAAAGAGTTCTTTAACTAGAACCCTTCTTCAGAAACCCAAACAGGGAAGCTGTTAGTACGTGCTAAAAAATCCGAGTCACAGTCGACGTTTGTCGAAATTTTTGGTAGGAATGATAAGGCTTGATGATTTAGAATATTATTTCTAAGAAACGGAGTGCATAAAACAGTAAAA
>NW_019272390.1:2795-3709 GCF_002738345.1 Cucurbita maxima | reverse complement strand
ACAGTAAAAGAGTTCTTCAAATCGAACCCTTCTTCGGAAACCCAAACAGGGAAGTTGTTAGTACGTGCTAAAATAACCGAGTCACAGTCGACGTTTGTCGAAATTATTGGTAGGAATGATAAGGCTTTATGATTTAGAATATTATTTCTAAGAAAAAGAGTGCATAAAACAGTAAAAGAGATCTTCAAATCGAACCTTTCTTTTGAAACCCAAACAGGGAAGTTTTTAGTACGTCCTAAAAAAGCCGAGTCACGATCAACGTTTTTCCAAATTTTTCTGATGAATGATAAGGCTTGATGATTTAGAATATTATTTCTAAGAAACGGAGTACATAAAACAGTAACAGAGTTCTTCAAATCGAACCCTTCTTCGAAAAAACAAAAAGGGAAGTTTTTAGTACGTGCTAAAAAAACCGAGTCACGGTCGACGTTTTTGAAAATTTTTGTAGGAATGGTAAGGCTTGATGATTTAGAATATTATTTCTAAGAAACGGAGTGCATAAAACAGTAAAAGAGTTCTTCAAATCGAACCCTTCTTCGGAAACCCAAACAGGGAAGTTGTTAGTACGTGCTAAAAAATCCGAGTCACAGTCGACGTTTGTCGAAATTTTTGGTAGGAATAATAAGGCTTGATGATTTAGAATATTATTTCTAAGAAACGGAGTGCATAAAACAGTAAAAGAGTTCTTCAGATCGAACCCTTCTTTAAAAACCCAAACAGGGAAGTTGTTAGTACGTGCTAAAAAAGTCTAGTCACGATCGATGTTTTTCTAAAGTATTGTGAGGATTGATAAGGCTTGATGATTTAGAATATTATTTCTAAGAAACAGAGTGCATAAAACAGTAAAAGAGATCTTCAAATCGAACCCTTCTTTTGAAACCCAAATAGGGAAGTTTTTAGTACGTCCTAAAAAA
>NW_019272390.1:0-2705 GCF_002738345.1 Cucurbita maxima | reverse complement strand
AGAGTTCGTCAAATCGAACCCTTCTTCGGAAACCCAAACAGGGAAGTTGTTAGTACGTGCTAAAAAAACCGAGTCACAGTCGACGTTTGTCGAAATTATTGGTAGGAATGATAAGGCTTGATGATTTCGAATATTATTTCTAAGAAACCGAGTGCATAAAACAGTAAAAGAGATCTTCAAATCGAACCCTTCTTTTGAAACCCAAACAGGGAAGTTTTTAGTACGTCCTAAAAAAGCCGAGTCACGATCAACGTTNTTAGAATATTATTTCTAAGAAACGGAGTGCATAAAACAGTAAAAGAGTTCGTCAAATCGAACCCTTCTTCGGAAACCCAAACAGGGAAGTTGTTAGTACGTGCTAAAAAAACCGAGTCACAGTCGACGTTTGTCGAAATTATTGGTAGGAATGATAAGGCTTGATGATTTAGAATATTATTTCTAAGAAACGGAGTGCATAAAACAGTAAAAGAGTTCTTTAACTAGAACCCTTCTTCAGAAACCCAAACAGGGAAGTTGTTAGTACGTGCTAAAAAATTCGAGTCACAGTCGACGTTTGTCGAAATTTTTGGTAGGAATGATAAGGCTTGATGATTTAGAATATTATTTCTAAGAAACGGAGTGCATAAAACAGTAAAAGAGTTCTTCAAATCGAACCTTACTTCGGAAACCCAAATCTGGGAAGTTTTAATTACGTGCTAAAAACATCGAGTCACGATCGACGTTTTTCGAAAGTTTTGTGAGGAATGATATGTCTTTATGATTTAGAATATTATTTCTAAGAAACGGAGTGCATAAAACAGTAATATGGTTCTTCAAATCGAACCCTACGTCGGAAACCCAGATTTGGGAAGTTTGAAGTACGTGCTAAAAAAGCCGAGTCACGGTCGACGTTTTTCGAAAGTTTTGTGAGGAATGATAAGGCTTGATGATTTAGAATATTATTTCTAAGAAACGGAGTGCATAAAATAGTAATAGAGTTCTTCAAATCGAACCCTACTTCGGAAACCCAAATCTGGGAAGTTTTTAGTACGTGCTAAAAAAGCCGAGTCACGGTCGACGTTTTTTAAAATTTTGTGAGGAATGATAAGGCTTGATGATTTAGAATATTATTTCTATGAAACGGAGTGCATAAAACAGTAATATGGTTCTTCAAATCGAACCCTACGTCGGAAACCCATATTTGGGAAGTTTGAAGTACGTGCTAAAAAAGTCGAGTCACGGTCGACGTTTTTCGAAAGTTTTGTGAGGAATGATAAGGCTCGATTATTTAGAATCTTATTTCTAAGAAATGGAGTGCATAAAACAGTAAAAGAGTTCTTCAAATCAAACCTTACTTCGGAAACCCAAATCTGGGATGTTTGAAGTACGTGCTAAAAAAACCGAGTCACGATCGACTGTTTTTTAAAGTTTTGTGAGGAATGATAAGGTTTGATGATTTCGAATATTGTTTCTAAGAAACGGAGTGGATAAAACAGTAATATGGTTCTTCAAATCGAACCCTTCTTCGGAAACCCAAATCTCGGCAGTTTGAAGTACGTGCTAAAAAAACCGAGTCACGATCGACGGTTTTTGAAAGTTTTGTGAGGAATGATAAGGTTTGATGATTTTGAATATTATTTCTAAGAAACGGAGTGCATAAAACAGTAAAAGAGTTCTTTAACTCGAACCCTTATTCGGAAACCCAAACTGGGAAGTTGTTAGTACGTGCTAAAAAAACCGAGTGACAGTCGACGTTTTTCGAAATTTTTGTAAGGAATGATAAGGATTGATGATTTAGAATATTATTTCTAAGAAACAAAGTGCATAAAACAGTAAAAGAGTTCTTCAGATCGAACACTTCTTTGGAAACTCAAACAGGGAAGTTTTTAGTACGTGCTAAAAAAGGCGAGTCACGGTCGACGTTTTTCGAAATTTTTCTGATGAATGATAAGGCTTGATGATTTAGAATATTATTTCTAAGAAACGAAGCATAAGACAGTAAAAGAGTTCTTCAAATCGAACCCTTCTTCGAAAACCCACACAGGGAAGTGCTTAGTACGTGCTAAAAAAGCCGAGTTACGATCGACGTTTTTTGAAAGTTTTGTGAGAAATGATAAGGCTTAATGATTTAGAATATTATTTCTAAGAAACAGAGTGCATAAAATAGTAAAAGAGTTCTTCAAATCGAACCCTTCTAGAGAAACCCAAAAAGGGAAGTTTTTTGTACATTCTAATAAAACCGAGTCACGGTCGACGTTTTTTGAAATTTTTCTGAGGAATGAGAAGGCTTGATGATTTAGAATATTATTTCTAAGAAACAGAGTGCATAACACAGTAATATGATTCTTCAAATCGAACCCTTCTTCGGAAACCCAAATCTGGAAAGTTTGAAGTACGTGCTAAAAAAACTGAGTCACGATCGACGTTTTTTGAAAGTTTTGTGAGGAATGATAAGGTTTGATGATTTCGAATATAATTTCTAAGAAACAGACTGCATAAAACAGTAAAAGAGTTCTTTAACTCGAACCCTTCTTCGGAAACCCAAACAGGGAAGTTGTTAGTACGTGCTAAAAAAACCGAGTCACAGTCGACGTTTTTTGAAATTTTTGGTAGGAATGATAATGCTTGATGATTTAGAATATTATTTCTAAGAAACGGAGTGCATAAAACAATAAAAGAGTTCTTCAGAATAGACCGTTCTTCGGAAAACCAAACAGGGAAGTTGT
>NW_019272389.1:19952-39158 GCF_002738345.1 Cucurbita maxima | reverse complement strand
TGGGCATAGGTATTCAGGGTGTACCATAGAGCAAGCCCTAGGTGCAGTATTTTAAACTACGCTGCTTGGCGCATGAAGCCTTTATCGTAGGTATTAAGACTATGCCGCTTGGAATGCATGAAACCTTTGGCATATGTATAAAGACTGTATAATAGCGCAATCTCTAGATGTAGGATTATACTACATCGCATGGAACGTAAGAAGCCTTTGATGTAGGTTTTTAGACAATGATTCTTGGAACGCATGAAGCCTTTAGCATAGGTTTAGACTACGTCGCTTGGAATGCAGTACCAAGAACAAGAGAAAGATCAAGAACTAGAACATGGATCAAGGACCAAGTTTTAAGGAAAAGAACCAAGGTTCATCGGATAGATCATGATAAGAACTCCAAGTCAAGAACAAGAACTAGAGGGCCAAAGTACTTACCACAAGAACGAGAACAAGAAAATAAAGAATGTGGTACCCTACCATATCAAGGACACGATTAAGAGCCTCCAAGTAGGCTACGTATTGAATCTTGTACTCATTCCTTGTTTTCCATTTTTTTCAAGTAATAAGAAGCTGGTTGAGGTCGGGAGCAAACTCTGGAGCAATTGCCATAGACAAGCCTCACCTGTCGTCCTCAACCTTTGTTTTAAAATATTTTGTGTCTGTTCATTATTTTGTGTTTTAACTATTTGTCTAGTTTTAATTTCTCATGTATATACTATTTTGTTTTATTGAAGGTTATGTTTTAAATACTGTTTGTTTTATTTCGCGAAAAAATTTAACCATTTTTTATAGAGTTTTAGAATCAACTCGGTCTTTACCATTACAAACCTATTTGGTTAGGACAAAGATTTGAGGTTTGGGTTTGCAGTCCACCAAGACTGAGGGTTTGATTTTGGCTCGAATTTTGAGCCTTGAGCTTAGACATGAATAGATTCAATTGATCTTCCTTTTCTTTTGTGTTTTCTCATATTGTATATTTATTGCAGTGCAGATTGTAGGAAAGAGATCTACATATTTTTTAGGAGAGATATCTAGATATTTTAGAAAAAAGATTCAGATTTTTTAGATTTAGATTTAGATTTGTTAGGTCTACTCAGGCTCTAGTATAAATACTCTCCACCCTACCTCGGTTATTCAGTATTCTAAAGAGTGTCTTGTATTCTCTTATTGATTGGTCTTAATAAAGAGTGTGAGTGTTTCCCACAAAGAATTGTGTTCAACAATTTGTATCAGAGCCATGCCCTAAACTTAACCATGTCAATAGAATTCTCAAATATCGAACAAAGAATTGTGAGCCTCGAAGGTGTAGTCAAAAGTGACTAAAGTGTCGAACAAAGGGTGTACTTTGTTCGAGGGGAGGATTGTTGAGGATTATTGGGAGTGAGTCACCCATTGGTTAATTTAGTGAAAGATCATGGGTTTATAAGTGAGGAATACTATCTCTATTGGTATGAGGCATTTTAGGAAGCCCAAAGCAAAGCCATGAGAGCTTAGGCTTAAAGTGGACAATATCATATCATTGTAGAGAGTCGTGATTTCTAACATGGTATTAGAGCCAGACACCGGACGATGTGCCAGCCTTCTCGCTGTTCTCCGAAGGGGGGTAGACACGAGGCGGTGTGCCAATAAGGACGCTGGACCCCAAAGGGGGGTGGATTGTGATGTCCGACATTGGTTGGGGAGGAGAACAAACCACAATTTATAAGGGTGTGGAAACCTTCCCCTAGCAGACGCGTTTTAAAACCTTGAAGGGAAGCCTGGAAGGGGAAACCCAAAGAGGACAATATCTACTAGCAGAGGATTTGGGTCGTTACAAATGGTATCAGAGCGAGGTTAATGTAGGTTTTCTGATTTCTTGGAATTCTTAGTATGCTCTGTGGTTGCAGCTCTGTCTGATCTTCCACATCATAAATGATTTCTTGAGTTAGTGAGTGAGTTCCTTTGTGTCGTGAGTAGTCAATGACTATGTAAATCTTGTGTCGAAAAGGTTTGTTTGGTATTACTAAGGTATTGTCAACACGATAGGTGACTTCCAAATCGTAGGAGAAATCAAGAAACTCAACAACAACTATTATAATATGTGGGCAACATGCATGATGTCCTATTTACATGGACAAGATCGTTGGGAGATTGTTGGCGGGAATGAAACTATGCCGCCAGCAGAGGATTCTAACGACGCCTTGCACAAATGAAGAATCAAAGAAGGCAAAGCAATGTTTTCCTTGAAGACCACAATCGAAGAAGAGATGTTAGAACATATTTGGGATCACAAGACACCGAAAGAAGCATGGGACATGTTCGTGATGTTGTTCTCCAAGAAGAACGAGCTATTGTCAATTTCACAACGTGACATGACGATTGCTCAGTACTTCCATAGAGTTAAGACGATCTGCCGAGAGATTACTAAACTAGAACCGAAGTCTGCAATTGGAGAAGATCGAATGAAGAGGATAATTATCCACAGGTTGTGACCATAATATAGAAGCTTCATTATTGCTCTACAAGAATGAAGCACTCAACCATTCCTTGTAGAGTTTGTAAATTTGTTAGCCAGCCATGAAGCTAATGGCTAAACAAAGGGGAGGCATCACATTAAAGGGTGAAGAAAAAGCACTCTACACGAGTGAAAATCAAGGCAATACTAAGTCATCTATCAAACGTGGATACAAAAATGGTGACAAAAGAAGAAGTCATCAAGGAACTGCACAACTTGAGAGAACTCAGAAGAATGACAACAGGAGTTCTCAAGGAAAGAGATTTTAGAGTAATTTCTATAATCGGGGGAAGAAGGGCCACATGTCTAAAGATTGTTGGTCCAAGAAAAAATCTATCGAAAACAATATGGCATCCTCTAACATGGAGATGGAGGAAGAATGGGATACAGAGGTACTATATGCCATAGAAAAAGATGAGCTAGCATTCATGGCGATGATGGGAGACCATATCAATTATGAGAGTGACTGGATCGTTGATTCAGAATGCTCAAACCATATGACTGGTAATCAGAGTAAATTGTAAGACAAGAAAGAGTACAAAGGAAGCCATATGGTACGCACAGCAAATAACGCACAATTGTCAATTGCTCATATCGACAATAGGACAATCATGCCTGGCAATAAATTTGATACAGTGTCACTACATCATGTACCGGGTATAAAGAAGAACTTGTTGTCAGTGCAACAACTAACAACATCAGGAAACTACGTCTTGTTTGGGCCAGAAGATGTAAAAGTCTATCAAGATGTTAAGATAATAGGGAAGCCGACAACAGAAGGACGAAGAGTGGAGTCTGTTTTCGTCCTATCTGCAGAGTCTGCCTATGTTGACAAGACCAAAAAGAATGAGACAATAGATCTATGACATGCAAGATTGGTTCATGTTAGCTACCATAAGTTGAAGTTCATTATGGAGAAATCCATGCTCAAAGGTCTACCTCAACTTCAGGTCAAAACAAACGTTGTTTGCACTGGATGTCAATATGGTAAAGCTCATCAATTACCATACAAAGAGTCAAGTTTCAAACAAGCATCAATCAGCGGAATGCGGTATATGGCGACGTTTATTGACGACTAATCAAGATATGTGTGGACTTTCTTTATGAAAGAAAAGTTTGACACGTTCTCAAAGTTTCAAGAATTCAAGATGATCATCGAATGAGAAGTAGGAGTGTGTTAGATAAAAGCTATGGTTTTTCCTTATTTAGTATATTCACACGTTTTCTTAAACTTAGTTCGTTGTTTTTTTGGTTTTTTGATATCTGAATTAACGCTACATGTATCATGGAAGAGCCTATTTTTTGTTGGCCATTTGGGCCAACTTAGGGAGCAAGATTTGTGCCACTACCACTAATTTTAGGGTAGGATGATTATCTAAATATGTCAACCAAATGAAAATAACAATCCATCAGGTCTTTAGGGCATAATTTCTCTCTCTGTTATTTTTCCGTTATTTTTTTCTTCCAACAAATTTCCTTCGGCGGTTTCTTACTCCATTAAAGATTTTCTCTCGATTGTTAGAAGTCAACAAGTGGTATCAGAGCCTAGTTTAATCCACCGGTGGTATATCATTGCAGAGGAGTCAACTTTATCAAAAGATAAGTTGATTAGTTTAACTGGTTAGAACAACAACCTAACAACACATAGATCTTAGGTTCTTCAGATCTTATGTTCAAGTAGAAGAAATTGTTGTTCCTTCCATGTCATACTCTTTTCTATTGTAAGCCCTCATGCATAGGTAACTTATAACTTTGATACACCAAGTGATGGAATAAGAGATGGTTCTCAAATATCTTTAATGCTCACATGTCTAAATTTATTGTGTCGTGAACTTGAGGTGGAAGAACTCTTGACAACAACCATGTTTATAAACCTGCTAGTGGTGTAAGGTTTCATATTTTGTGTCACGAGCTACCACCGTAGAACTCTTTATAATCTTTCATGAACTATTTGAAAAATAAGTTTGTGTGTGGTTATTAACATAACCATGTGTATTGCCATTGCCTCCTTATCACATAATTACTTAGTTGGAGTTTGGATGTTACACGCCTCATTAGCATTGCACAGCAATGCTGGGAGTGGTTTGTCTTAGTTGTATTGTAATTCCACTCATTTTGTTAGTAAAAAGATTAAATCTTTGACTTTGAGAGAGATACAATGACTTCAACCTTGTCTCAATAAAGATCAAGGGCTACACAAAAGGAAGTCTTTGTTTCATCTTGTATTATGGATATAGATTCCTTATCACATAATTACTTAGTTGGAGTTTGGATGTTACACGCCTCATTAGCATTGCACAGCAATGCTGGGAGTGGTTTGTCTTAGTTGTATTGTAATTCCACTCATTTTGTTAGTAAAAAGATTAAATCTTTGACTTTGAGAGAGATACAATGACTTCAACCTTGTCTCAATAAAGATCAAGGGCTACACAAAAGGAAGTCTTTGTTTCATCTTGTATTATGGATATAGATTCCTTATCACATAATTACTTAGTTGGAGTTTGGATGTTACACGCCTCATTAGCATTGCACAGCAATGCTGGGAGTGGTTTGTCTTAGTTGTATTGTAATTCCACTCATTTTGTTAGTAAAAAGGTTAAATCTTTGACTTTGAGAGAGATACAATGACTTCAACCTTGTCTCAATAAAGATCGAGGGCTACACAAAAGGAAGTCTTTGTTTCATCTTGTATTATGGATATAGATTTTTGTGGTGGTGTGTGTATTCAAAATAAGGAAAACATATTTCTTATGTATGTTATTTTATTTAAATATTTTTGGTGTAAAATAATTGGAAATGTTGAGATCAAGTAAAAATAGAAAGAAAATACCCTAAAATGAAGGAAACATGGGACCGTTTTGTGTTCCTTTAATGTTCCTTTTCTCACGCTCTTCCAATTTTTTTATTTTTATATTTATTTTAAAAAGATACTTTTGACCTTATAATAGAACTAATCCTGTGTTAGAAAGCTTGGAAAAAAAGGTAACCCATAAAAATTACTTATGATATATAAATTTAAACAATACAAAAGGCTCAAAAAATTCACAAAGCACTAACACTCGGAGTTGACCTTCTCTGACACTTTACAGTAATTTTGTTGATGGTTCTACAATCCACGCACATCTGCCAAGTTTCATCTTTCTTTTACACCAATAAGTCTTGTATAAAAGAACTCAAACTTTTTCGTATATAGACCTTCTCCATGAGCTCCTCCACTTGCCTTTGAATTTCTTTAGTCTCAATTGGACTGACTCTATTTGCTGGCTTATTAGAAATGAGAGTCCCAGGAATGAAGTCTATTCAATGTTTAGTACCTCTAACGGAAGGTAGTCCTTTAGGTATTTCATCATGAATCATATCCTCAAATTCCTGTTAAAAAGATTGAAAAATACTGGACAAACGTAATATATATCATGTACTATATCGTCAAACGTGTTATACCATAAAATTTATCATATCATTAGTACATCATCAAAACACGTGTCATAATATTCACAACATTCACGTATCATCTCATAGTCACGTCGTATCACACACATATCATGGACTTATCATCTTGTAAACATATCATAGTCATATTGTTTTGTAAAATGTCACAGTCATCTCATTTCATAAACATAACCTAGTCATATTCTTTCACAAACATATCATGGTCATCTCATTTCATAAATGTATCATAGTCGTTTCATTTCATAAAAATATTCTTGTCATATCATTGCATAAACCTAATATATCGTTATAATATGAACTAAAGTGGGTTTTTGGGTAACATGCAAATAGATGTAGGTGATTTTGACTACTTAAACAAAACTAAAGCAGAGTGTCACTACGGTCAAATAATAGAAAATGATTGAGAAAATCAACAATAATGAGGAAGATTCGACATAGAGAGATTAAATAGATAAGTTGTTGAGTTTAGTGGTAGATTTTAGTTCCTTTTAATAGATTCCCAAGCCCACTTCGGAGGGTCATGCATGATGATTATTTCCATAATCGTTTTTAATTTCTATTAACAATGCTCTATGAGAAGAATTATTCCTAACCCTTCTATTACCCTTCAAGTCTCTTGCTATGGAACTAAAGTATTAAAGAGGATTTCATTATCCCTCTCTTCTCCCGAATAAGAGAACAACTATGTATGTAAAGTAGCTAATTAAACACACATGTAAATCATTAACCACAACTCTTTAATAAACTAAGATCATATTGTCAACATACTTAAACTATATAAAACTCTCTTGCCTCACCTATAAAGTTTAGCTCTCCATACAAACTGAATTAAACAGAGGAATCCGCATCTCAATCATGTAAAATTGATGGAATGAGAAAAGAGAATAAGAAATAGAGAGTTATCCCAGTTTGTTGTCGTTCGTTAATGGAAGATTCCTTCCCTTGAGCTCTCACGTCCACCTCTTTGCCTAGTAAATCCTTACTGGTCTCCTTTTCCTTCTGCTGTCAACAGCAGCAAGATTAGGATTTTCTTCTTCTTCTCTGGTTTCACAGCAGTTCACAGCAGTGGAGGCTGCTGCTATCTAATCCATTTTTTCTCCAAAAGTGCGGCTCCCTCTTATTTTAGGTATCCTTTTTGTTTTATAGTGTTTGTTTCTTCTCATTTAGGGCCGAGAAAGGATAAAATAGTCTACTTAGGATGTTTCTAATTTGGTAGTCAATGACCCACATGGACTACTGATGTGGATTAAAATTTTCATGTCATCCCTGAAAAGTTTGCATTCCGAATTGCTTTAGCATCAGATTCAGAAATTTATTTTCAGATGCAAGCAGTGTTGTTTCCAGATTTGCTACAACATCATGGTTCAGCATAAATGTTTTGGAATTTTACCAAATAACTCAATTAAGTATACAATTAAGCTCGATTTATGCAAATTGAACATCTATTCATATTAAACTACAATTGACTATTTCATGTGTACTAATTAGAATAAAAGAAGCAATTAATGAGAAAATAATGAGTACGAGTACAAAATTAACTATAAAAGTACTTGATATATTAACTCTACTTTTGAAGAGTTATCACCACCCCTAGTATGTGATAGAGATAGGTCCCTAGATCATATTTTCATGTGTTTGTATTTAGCATGATCCCTATAGTTGGATCACATACTGAGTATTCTTCAAAATACTCAAGCCGTGCCACATCATTTTTCAAGTAAAGGCAAGGAACTCATGTACGGATGACAGGGGCATCGCGAGCAGAGACCATGACACGTACATAAGATATGAGAATGTTTAATTTTCTAGTTTTAGGTAACATAGGTTGCCTTGCATTTCATATGTTTTAAATTATTTCGTATTTGTTTTATTTTCATTTTTCAGTATTATATGTTGAACACGTAAGACTATGATAGTGTTTTCCAAGATGTAATTGTTTTAAATTCTCAAAATTCTGCTATAAATGATGTTATTTTAAGGGTTATATTTCGCATATGAGTTGAGCATAAGAGGTTAGTAGCAACTCTAAGTAGAAATTTTAGGTCGTACATCGTTTTTCATTAATAACTCACATTTCTAGCCTAAATAAACTTGAACTTGGAAATAAGATGTTGTACTGACCTTATTTGCATTTATTAAGTCAAATTTAGCTATGGAAGGGTAATAAATTTGTAGAAATTAGTATCAAAATATCTATATCAATGGTACTGGGCCCGGTTAGGCTGAATAGTTGTAGTTGGCAGAGCGCTCGATGTTGTATGTGGGCCAAGCGTTGCAAGTTAGCTTCGGGGCTTTGTTCGTTGCTGCTGAGCTTAGCTCTGGTCGTGGGCCAAGGCTTGGGTTTGTCTTAATTCGAGCCACGGATTGTAATCATAGTTTACCAAAATTTTGATCCCTTATTCCTTCTTCTTGTCATTCCTCCCTCTCCCACGACTTCACAAAGCCATGGATGTGACTACCATTGTAGACCCGTATTTCGTTTCGGATTTCTAAAACAACCAATGCTTGCCGAAAATTTCCCCCATGAATACAATCTCCTTACGTCGGTTTTTTTTTTCTCTGTGCTTCCTGCTTCAACTAATGGAGATATATTTTGTATAACAAGTGGAGATTGAGGACGATTTTAAAATGAGAGGTGGGGGTTAATTTTTCTGTCGTTGATTTGTGTTCATCGGAAAACTACAACGATCGCTTATCTTCTTTCTATTACTCGCATTTTCTCAATTTTAGGCACGTGTTTTTAGGGCAGACTTGAGCGTGGCTTTGTTTGGCGTATCCTTGGCGTCGGGAGGGTGTGTGGGTAGAGGGTGTGAGATTTTCGGCAAATATTTGTTTGTCATATTTAAGCTAGTTTTCAATATAGAAGTTAAAGTTATATTGTAACCCACATAGGTTACTATATTCCACCATTAACTACCATTTTAATATGGAGGTTATGGGTATTTTTCATTTACTAGCCCATTTAATTTTTCATTTACTAGCTCATTTAATTTGAGAGTTATATATCACATAGGTTAAGGTTGTAAGGGCTCTATAAAACCTTCTTTTCTCTGATTAGACATCAGATTTTGGAATTAAGAATAGAATTTCTATTTTAGCTTTGTTGAGAGCCAAACTTTCTTTGCAAATTCTTGTGTTTAGAACTTGCATGTAGAGTCATTCAAGTGGTATTGATCAAATCTCTTGGGGAGTGATTCGAATCACGAGTTTAGAAACGAGTTTTCTTTACTCTTGATCTTGATCATCAAGGTAATCCGTTCCATACTTTCCCTTCGGTTGATTTTCCATATCACTTATTGCAAATAAGAAAATGACGACTTGGGTAAATAAGGGTGTTGCACCATGACAAGTTATTCAACCAAACCATAGTAAATAAGAGTCTTGTTAAACATATCCAAATTGCAGCTCAATCCAACAGTTGGATGGGAATATACGATTGATTTTCTTCGGCTCGGCGGTTCTGGAACTAAATCTGGTTGCAGATTTTATTTAATTGCAGTTTTTTAATTAAGGGGAACTTCAAGGGTATTTTGATAATTTGTCACATTCGAAATATTTTATGATTGTTTTTCTAGAAAAATCCATAATTTTTCTTAAAATATTTCATCCATGGATGTTGCTAGTTATTCTTCGCTTCTCGAGTATCTTGAAATTTCTTCTAAACAAGGAATTAAAAATCCAGAAAGATTCTTGATAATTGAAAAAAATGACATTTTTGCCCTTTTCACTACTTTTTCCTTCCTAACTTGGTCCAAAGTCCTTAAATTTGTAAAATTACTTCTAACCATATAGAAATGACTTCATTAAGTCTCTTGTCCTTGCTTAATCCTCTTAATTTCTTCCCTGGAATCCTTTGGGTCTTACATGGGCAGCTAGTTCTTATTCGAGCTAATTTTCTTTATTTTTCTGGTGTGTTACATAAAATTTCATCACATGGCTCCTCAAATCGTATTTATCAATTAGAGCATGGTACATGATTTTAAGATGGATTGGTTAACTTTTTACTAGTGTCTATGTCGTACATTTACATATCATAAATATATGAGGTCCAATTTTAACAGTTCGAATGGACATGCTTCGTTTCGAGTATTTTGGCCAGAGAACTCGCATTGGCTTTCTGAACGATGCAACGTTAAAAACTGCATTTGGGCAGCATTTGATGATGGATTTTACTTAAAAAATCTTCATTCGGGGAAGTTTGAATTGATACACCCTTGGAAAAAATGAAGTAAAATCTCCCTCACTCATTTTTGTCCTAGAAAACCTATTTTTTTTCTTTTCTTTCTTTTATTTTTGCTTGCTTTCACATGTAATAATTCTACAAAGAGTTGTGGGGTTTCATTTTACAAAAAATGAAGTAAAATCTCCCTCACTCATTTTGCTTGCTTTCATATGTGGCATATTTAAGTCTAATAAAAGGGGAGAAATCTTGTGGGAATTTGTCTTTGGATGTTGCTAATTTAGTTGGGTTTCAAGTTTCTACTTGTATGGACCCATGTGCAAGCTTTCAAACTCTTAATTTGGCTATTAATGGCCCTAATATTCTCCTAACAATATTGTAAGTTTATTTACTTCTCGCTTCTAAGAGTGAAAACTATCTCCACCGACAAACATGAGTCCTTCCGGCATGTCTTTTCCTCACTCACATGTTTGCTACAAAAATTCTCAAGAAGTCTTCCAATAAAATTTCTCCCAGAAAAGCACATTTAATATTGAAGTTCTTATGATTAAGCCAACAAAAAGGAAAGTGCATCTTGTTGATATTGGTAGTAAGTTTCAATTTTTTTTAAGCATTTCTTAGTCAACTATACCCTGGGTCACTTTATCGGATATAATTTTGGTTCATTCATGTACTCTCTTTTACTCGGGTATCACTATACTCAAAACCCTTTTAGAATTAAGTAATATTTTAGGTTTTAACATTTTAAGAGTAACAAATTAGGATGAAAAGAAAATATGTATAATAATTGGAAATGCCAAGGTTAATATCATAAAACTGATATATGCAAATAACTTAGGTCAATTTTCTTAAAAAAAAAAAAAAAAAAAAATGATGGTCAATTGCAACTTTGTAACATGAAACCAACCAACTGTCACAATATTTTTTTAGTAAAAAAATATTTTTAAAGATTATTTGTTATGCTCACAAAGAAAAAAAAAAACATGTACAAGGAAAATGATCTTTACAAGACTATGAAACCAAAGAAACTATATGGAAACAGAGGGAAGAATTTAGGAGACATACCCGAGTAATTCCAATATTAAGACACTTTCGAGGGTGACAGTTTCCTCTTGACGTGTATGATGTATGAACGAAAAATAAAAAAAATAAATAAAAGAAGCGAAACTTTGTGCCATGTTGCTAAAGCTGAGAAATGACGGATTGGCCTCCACTAGAAAAAAAATGAGGTCCCCCACTTTATTTTATCATCCTAAATGAACGGTTTTGAGCCAGTCAGAGAGTACACTTTCTGATGGCTAAAGGCCAAAATTTTGGTTGATTTGCTCAGACTCTTTTCTCCTAGTTTCAATTTTTAGAAGGCATTAAAAGTTAGTATGTATACCTTCTAGCTAGTTAAATTTTTTGAATGGAGTAAATTATTTATGCATGATTAGGTCTAGTTTAAATGATTAGGAGTCAGTTTCTATGCAGTATTGGGCTTAGTTAAAATTACTGGGACTAAGTTTCTATGTAGTATTGAGCTTAGTTTAAATTATTGGGATTAAGTTTTTATGCATAACTAGACTTAATTTAAATTACGAGGAGTAAGTTTTTATGCATAATTAGACTTAAGTTAAATCTTTGGATTCCAATTTAAATTATTTATGCGTAATTAGGCATAGATAGTTTAAATCATTAGGAGTAAATTTTTATGCATAATTAGATTTAGCTAGCTTGTGCGTTATGAAACGTTATGTTAGCATGAAAATGTGACATCATGTCTTGTGAATTGCATGTATAGAATGATATGAATGACATGAAGAATGATAAATAACATGAAATATAATCCCGATATAATCATGAACGATATGGTAACTGATATGAAAAATGGTATGATATCAATGAAATGATAGCGGGGGGTTATATTTAATAATGTTGAAAATGAAAAAATATTGGGACCTCATGCATTAATGTGTGCTCATGCATTCTTGGATACCCATATTCCTTCACGATGGTATGGGCGCGTACACCACAAGGAAGGATAACTTCCATCGTGTTTTATGTAATGCTGCCGTGACGGCTACTGTTTTGTAACGCCCTTAATATTCTCTAACCTAATTAGCGACGTTACCTTGTACTTGCATAACGACAGAACGAGAGTTCACGTAAGACAGTCTCAATAATGACAATGCGTTCATTATTATAAGCAGTTCATACCTGGGGAAAACAATAACAACAGCCTAGCCTAGAAATAATCAACAGAGAACTAGAGGAACAATTGCAATAACTATGAACCCAAAAGAATCCAACAAGATCCCTACGACACTACAAACCCTCCTTAAGATTTTCATGGTCTTCGCAGCATCCACTGTTAGCCGTACATGGGAGCCTTGCCCTTACCTGAAAATATGGGTAGCACGTGGCTTGAGTATTATATAAAATACCCAGTAAATCGCCCCACTGTTGGGGTCAAGCATATAATCATACATCAGGATACATGCAGTCGCACACAATACACATACATGATCACAAGTGTCAAAAGAAAGAAACTAAGAGAGGGGTCTGTCTTCCATTCCTTCCCATGGCCTTAGGCCCTTGCTTTGTCTGGGCGGGGGTGGATGTATGGTACTTTCCCACACATGGTTCACGTGCGTTGCTGTGGGCCCACCAGGCGAGTTTGCATGCGAACTCCCTGGGCCTGGCTTGATCGAGTATGCATGACATACAATACCGGACACCATAGAAAAGGAGGGCTTGGATGATATCGTGGCGAACACAATATCGAATGTACACGTCCATACCATCAGTAGCATAATGGGGGAGTGTCCCATGTACATAACCATAGCGTGCATAAGGTTCTTAAGGTTTACCTCCATGGCATTATACATACAACGTTCCATCCCCTCACCACATTTCTTAGCATAACTGGGTTAACTTCGAGTAATCATATCGTAGCATACTAGTCATCACATTCATGGCATGCGGGGTTCTCATTACAATCATGACATGTCAATCAAGCTCATACATACAGGGTAGCAAACCATGTCACAAACATCACATACATAAACATGACATACATAGCATTTCACTGCAAGAAACATATAACCTAGCATACATCAACAACACACATGGTGCATGCAAAGGCCATAGGGCATGCACCAACATACATACATAACCAGTAATGTTACTTACCTCCTTGGCCTTGGCCGAAGTTCCCCACAACACTAACTCTGACGCCTAACTACCTCCTATAAGATAACATGATACACTTAGAGCCCTTTCATAACTAACTCTTATGCCTAGCTACCAAGGTACGTCCCTATTGTAAGTTGTTTTATCAAAATGGAGTTATATTATCCTCAGATTGTTGAAACAAGGGTGGGAATGGCTCCAGAAGAGTACAAAACCTAGAAATCAGTATACTATTCGGATGTCGAGCCGCTAAGCCGCACCGCCGAGCCACAATACCAAGTCGAACCTAGCCGAGCCAAGAGTCCAAGGAGCTGTCGATGGAGCCGGAACCGATGAGTTGCAAAGTATACTACCGGCGCAGGGTTTCTGGGCGCGCCTCTAGTTTGGGCCCAAAGGGAACGAGGCCCAGTGGTGGTGTCTGAGTGTGGCCTGCGAGGTGCGGGCTGCACGCTGGCCGAGACGAACTCACAGAATTTTGAGGGTCGACCCGCGCCGTCACTTCGTCTTCCTCATCCAAAATCCTTGATAGCCTTAATCACGGGGCTTGGCTACTGTCGCCGGTGGAAGCGTCGTCGTTCATCTGTCTCTCCTTGCCCCGACGTACGCTGGCATCCGCTCCTACCTAAAGGAGGCGGCCACTGCAACCCTAGGGTTTAAGGGGGTCTGAGTGAATCCCGCCAGAATGGCGAGATTTTCGGCACGCCCCTTTTTATTTTTTATTTTTATCTTTTTTTCCTTGGAATGTGTATTGTTACATCACTCCCCCCTACGAAGGACTTTCGTCCTCGAAAGGATTTGCATCTACGAACAACTCTAGGTACTTCTCTCTCATCTCATCATCCCGTTCCTAGGTGGCCTCCTCTGCTAATTGGTTCCCCCACCACACCTTGACAAATGCAATTTCCCTAGTGCGCAAGGTCTTTACTTTACGAGCTAGGAACCCCACTAGTTTCTCCTCGTAGCTTAAGTCTTCGGTCATGTCTAGAGTCAAATAATCTATCACGTGCGTGGGGTTCGCTAAGTAGTTACGAAGTGTCAATACATGGAACACGTTGTGCATGGAAGAGAGAGGTGGGGGTAGGGTTAACCTATAGCCGACAGGTTCGATTTGCTCTAAAATCTCGAAGTGTCCTATGAAGCGCGGACTCAATTTTCCCTTGGGTCCGAACCTTAGAACACCCTTCATGGGGGCCACCTTTAGGAATACCATGTCGCCCAATTTGAACTTCAGGTTTCTTCGTCTCGAGTTCGTGTAACTCTTCTGTCTACTCTGACCAGTGCTCATCCTCTCCCTGATCTGTTGCATCACCTCGTTCGTGACTTGGATTAGCTTCGGACCCACCAGTTCCTGTTCTCCTACTTCGCCCCTGTCCTACACCGTCTTCCATACAATGCCTCGAATGGTGCAATACCGATTGTCGCCTGGTAGGTGTTATTATAAGTGAATTCCATAAGGTGCAATTTTGAGTCCCAACTCCTAGAGAAATCAAGTACACAGGCCTGCAACATGTCCTCTAGAACTTGGTTCAAGCGTTTCGTCTGTCCATCGGTTTGTGGGTGATACGCTGTGTTGAAGTCCAGTCAAGTGCCCAACGCTTTCTGGAGTCTACGCTAAAATGCTGAAGTAAACCGTGGATCTCGGTTTGATACAATCGACATGGGGACCCCATGCAATCTGACGATTTCTTTCATGTATAGTTGTGCCCAATTGTCCATTGTATAGGTGGCCTTGCCGGGGAGGAAATGTGTTGACTTTGTCAATCTGTCCATGACCACCCATATGACCGTGTAACCATTTAGCGTCTTAGGCAGGCCCACTATGAAATCCATGGTGATATTCTCTCACTTTCATTTTGGTATATTGAGGGGCTATAGTAATCCCGCTGGTCTCCGTCTGGGTGCTTTAACCTGTTGGCAAACCAAGCATCTGCTGACGAACTCTGCGATATCCATCTTGATGCCACACCACCAGAAGTGGGGTCTGAGGTCCTGATACATCTTCGTACTGCCAGGGTGCATGACGAATGGAGAGTTATGCGCTTCTCTCAGGATTTCACCCCTCAATTCCCCTATCGCCGATATACACCAGCGACCTTGGTACAGTAACCCACCATCCGCCGACTTGGAGTACCCACCAGTTTGTTCTGTCTCCATTTCGTTAAGTGCCATCGCTAAACCTGTGTCCCTTGCCTGCGCTTCAATGATTCTCTACCAAAGGGTGGGTTGTAAAGTTAGCCGAGCCAGTTGCGCCTTAATACCTTCCATGGCTACTGCTATTTTCACTCGCTCGAAGTCTACCTGTACTTTGGGTTCTTTCATGATTAGTGTCGACGAATGCGCTTTCTTCCTACTTAGGGCATCTGCGACTACGTTGGCCCTCCCAGGGTGGTACTGAATGTCCATATCATAATCCTTGACTAGCTCTAGCCACCGTTGTTGTCTCATATTCAACTCCTTCTGGGTGAAGAAGTACTTCAGGCTCTTATGGTCGGTATACATTTGAGTCTTCTCCCCATACAGGTAGTGTCGCCATATCTTTAACACGAAGACTACCGCTGCCAGTTACAAGTCATGCACAAGGTAGTTCTTTTCATAGTCCTTCAGCTGTCTGGATGCATAGGCAATAACCTTCCCACGTTGCATTAACACGCACCCCAGGCCCTTCTTGGAAACATCACTGAAAATGACGTAGTTCCCTGTACCATTAGCCATTGTGAGCACGGTTGCAGTCGCCAGTCTCTTCTTCAGGTCTAGGAAGCTTGCCTCGCACTCCTCGGTCCATACGAACGCCGCAGCCTTTCGAGTCAGTCGTGAGAGGGGTGCCGCTATCTTGGAGAAGTCTTGCATGAACACTGACAAAGGTATCCAAATATTCCTTGAACACCAGGTTCATCAGTTCCATAAACACTGCAGGAGCATTGGTGAGTCCAAATGACATTACCACAAACTCATAATGGTCGTACCTTGTTCTGAAAGTTGTTTTCGGCATGTCCTCGTTTTTTATCTTGATCTGGTGGTAACCTGAATGAAGGTCAATTTTTGAAAACACTGTGGGAGGGGGTACCTATTCTTCATTGTCCTCTTATTCAGTTCCTTGTAATCGATGCACAAGCGCATGGAATCATCCTTTTTCTTGACGAATAATACCGGTGCATCCCAAGAAGACACGCTCGGTCTGATAAACCCCTTGTCTAGCAGTTTCTATAGCTGCACCTTAAGTTCTTTCAGCTCTGCTGGTGCCATGCGGTACGGGGCCTTGGATATGGGGCCGGTTCCTTGTTCCAGTCTAGAGCGAAGTCGACATCTCGAGATGGGGGAGTCCCTGGCAAGTCCTCTGGAAACACATCTGGGAACTCATTCACTATAGGCAACTCGGATAGGGAGACGCCTTCTTTGCCTTGCCACGCTGACTAGTATTTCCTAGGCCCCATGCTGTACAAGCTTCTTTGCATTCATCAACGATATCACCTTGGGCATCGTACCCAGACTGGTTCCCTAGAATTTGAACCTGGTCCTCGACAGTGGCATGAAAATGACCTCCTTCTTGTGAAAATCTATGCTAGTATGGTTTTTCGCTAACCAGTCCATGTCTAGGATTACATCGTACAAGGTCATATCGACCACCATTAAGTCTACACCGAAGCTAACCCCTGATACTACTACGTGACCATCCTTTACCCTATAGGCGGCGACCATATCCACCCTTGCCAGAGTGCCTACTAGAAAATCATGTAACAAGGGTTCTAACACGATCCTTGCTTGACTAACAAAATCAGTGGAAATAAAGAAGTGCGTAGACCCGGAGTCCAATAACGTCAAAGCAAAATGACCAAGGACGGATAATGTACCTGTCACCGCCACATCCGGGTTTTCCACGTCCCTGCTAGTGGAGGCATAGGCTCTCGCTGGAGGGCGGTTCTAGGTGGGGGCATCTGCTATGCGTAGTGGCCTCTACCTCTACTGGCGTTTTCTCTCCACCAAACGCTCCGTGCAATTGGCTTGGGTGGGAATTAAATCCCATTAGATTCGCTTTAAGGACGGCGAATCCGTCAATAATTTTTCAATGCGGATCACGGGGCTCACCAACAACATCACCACTCTTGGTGGCACAGGTTGTCCCCGATCACCTCGAGCAAGTTGCGATTTCAATTGAGACATTGCTCGACGTGAACGACTTAACTGTGGAAGAGGTGACTGGAAGATTGCATTACGTCGAGCAGCGGAAGAAAAATACCGTTTCAGCTGTCGACAATGAAGGGTCGTCTACTCCTCAGTGAGGAGGAATGGCTTGCACGCCTAAAGCTCTGCGACAACACCGGCGAGAGCAACGGGCCCTCCAGTCGTAGAGACAGTAAGAAGCCATGGAAATCTCGTGGGAAATAGGCGGATCAAAAGAATTTAACTGATGACGGGCCAATCCAGTGCTCGTATTGTGGGAAGAGGTCACCTGAGCAAGAATTGTTGGAACAAGGAGACGGCCGAGAAGGCCCATGTGGCTCAATCCGAGGAGGACGAGCCGGTTCTTTTCATGGTGACTACATCAGTCCTACCTAACATCCCTAATCTCGAGAAAGAGCTCCCCAAAACCACGGAGGTAATCGATGATGGCATAACTGCTCCAGTGAGCGTCGAACCCGAGGAAGAGCTCCAACTGTGCATAACAAAGGCACCGGCTGGGGAGCCAAGTCAACTGAAGGAGGAGCGAGTGTTCGCTCAAATCGGTAAAAGAGGCGAGCAGCAAGAGCACCGACGATGCGTCCTCGACACGGGGCAACAAACCATATGACTGGGGCCAAGTCTACGTTCTCCGAGCTTGACTCGGGGATTCGCGAGTCAATGAAATTTGGTGACGGCTCCGTCGTTGAAATCGAAGGGCACGACACGATCCTGTTCGTCGGCAAGCGAGGCAAGCACCACAAGCTGACCGACGTCTACTTTATCCCGAGGCTCAAGGCTAATATTGTAAGTCTGGGTCAACTTGATAAGACCAGCTGCCACATTTCCATCAAGCGCGGGATACTTAGGATCCGCGATGATCGACGATGGTTGCTCACGCAAGTTCGGTGCACGAAAAACCACCTTTACATCCTAGAGTTGGAGATAGAGCAACCAGTCAACCTCTCGGCCAGGTACCGGAGGATGGAAGACCTATTAGGAAGAGGTGAACCACCTGGACTGGTGGCGCACCAGCTCGAAGAAGAGGTGGCCGAACAAGACGTGGAGTATGGAAGACATGCCGCCAGGGACACCGAGCCATAGGGCTCAAATCGGAGTTCAAACAAAATAAGGTAGATACACCACAAGTTTTAGGAGGAGAATGTTAGATAAAACATGAGATTTTCCTTATTTAGATTTACACGTTTTCATTAGTTGATTGAATACATTCGTTTGACCATTTGACAAACACGTCGAATGGATTATAAAGTTTTAGATGGCAATTTTGTAGGAAGTGGCACAGATTTAGTTGGCCACTCTTCAGCATTTTTAGGATAAGTTAGATATTTAAATAGGTAAATCTGTTCAGAAGATACAAGAACCTCATTTTAAGCAAAAGTCTTCAACAATTCTCTCTCTGTTATTTTTTGCATTTTTATTTTCTTCCAACAACTTCCCGTCAAACGATTTCCTCTCACTGAAAAGAATTTCAGTTGCCGATTATCCTTGTCGATTGTCGAAAAACAACAAAGGTCGTCTTATTCAAAACCCCTTCTCTCCCACTTCACACCTTGAAACACACCATTCTTATAGAGGCGCTTTCACATCTATCTTCTTTACCCGAAATGGCAAATGGCTGGGGAGAGGAAAGGTTCCTTTTTTTAGGGTACCCCCGGGAACAGATCCAGTGGAGACAGGGTGGGGCCTGTAGCTTAGAGGATTAGAGCACAACCAGGATGTCAGGGGTTCGAATCCCTCCTCG
>NW_019272389.1:0-5442 GCF_002738345.1 Cucurbita maxima | reverse complement strand
CGTTCAAGAAGGAAAAGGAGAAGAGAATGAATAAGGAGTTCAGACTTTCAACACTTCCTGTAGAAGTGACTTGCTTAAGCCTCTCGTCTTTGCTTGATCCTCTTAATTTATTTCCATGAATCCTTTGAATCTTACATGGGCGCTTGTTCTTATTGAAGCTACTTTCCTTTATTTTTTGGGGGTGTTACATCATATCTCATCACTTGGCTCCCCAAATCCTATTTATCAACCACAGTTTTATACATGATCTTAAGATGAATTTGTTAAGTCTTTACTATGAAGGTGATAATATAACACATGCGGAAGCAATTTGAATCTTAGACACTTTTATAACATCATTTATAGTAATTAACTAGCATGTTCAATAGTATTAAATACTAATCTTTTGTAGTTCAAATTCCTTTTTCCTCACGAATAGGTTTTGAACCACCACTAGTGTCTTCTCCACTATCCTCCGGCATTAGAACATGATTGTGGAATCCGGAGAGTGACTAAACTTGGGAGGGATTTTGTATATATGAAGAGAGTGTTTGTGAGAGGTTTTTCTCAAGGTTTTTCACCAACAAGAACCCCCTTCCATGTACCATGATCACTCTATTTATAGAGTCATGTTTACATGTTCATGCAAATTTGAGATCACCAAATTTTGACACTCAACATTCCACTCAAATGTTTGGGATTATGTGGTAAGCATGCATGCTTGAGTTAACCAAATTTTGACACTCAAAATTCCACTCAAATATTTGGGGTTTATTTGGCAAGCTTGCAAGTTTGGTTAAACCAAATTTTGACACCTCAAAATTCCACTAACATGGAGAAGTCAACATTTTGACTTTCTTCATTTTGATTCAACAATTAATTTGAATTATTAATTTCAAATTAAAGTAATATTAAATGATTAATTAAACTATTTAATTAATATTTAATATTAATTCAAAGTTCAATCCAAATTGATTCCGACACATATTTGATTAAGATATTTAAATCTTATTTAAATATCTCAGATTTTCTCTTTTTGTTTAATTCGTAAATAAAATAAAAATGCGGTTAAATATATCGTATATATGTAGTGCATTCTCTCTAATTTGAATTCGAACACTTCGAACTCACTTGTCACACTGTTCTATGGTTTAGTCCGATATGAGCTAGTAGAGGGACCTAATGACCTATAGATCATGGGCTCCAACGATCCAAGATTATCCGGTTAAACTCATTAACCTTGTTAACCAACATTCGTTAACTACTAAGACATTCCACTATAGCCTAGTAGTTGCACTCCCTTCATTATAGATATATTTCTATCCATTTAATATAACCATGATTAGTAAGTCGATCCTTCACAGGTTGTTCGTAATTAGAGCTGGGTCAATTTACCGTTTTACCCCTGAAGTTACTTCTTGTTTCTTATGTCTCACTGATCCTCTAATGAACAATTGGTTTGTGGTCCAACCAGTAAACCGGAGCCCTCTCAGGCTAATGAGAGGGTGGGGCCCCTTGTTCAAGACCTGAAGTCAGTACTTAAGGGAACTACCTCTCTTCTATCCCTAAAAGTGGGTAGGAGTGAATTCCATCTTACACCCCACGTCCCTAGCAATTTACCTAGTCTTATCCCTAAAATGGGAGGCCTATTGAGTCGGCGAACTTGAGCCACTCTCACCCATAAAAATCTAAGGATAATTTCGAATAAACAGGAGTTCATGGTTAGCTCAGGATTAAAATCGAGTTACCTAGGTCATCTAATGAAAAGAAAATCAGTCTCAACAGTAGACGACATGTAAAGTGAGAGTGATTTTCTTCATGGTTCGATCTTATGCAATACTCATTGCATAGGACGCCCCCACTCACATGTCTTCACATGTACAATTTTAGTGATCACATTGTTTATATTATATACAATAGTGGGCCGCATCCACAGTGTCCCCTGAATAAGGTACTCAGCCTTATTCTTATACTATAAATCATTTTGACTATATACTTGAACTTGATCAACTCTTATGTCTCTACAAATAGTTCAAGTAATCACACTATAGCCAGAGTGTTCTTAGTTTATTGGATTTAGATTAATGATCATAGTTCACTTTATTCAATAACAATCTTTACTGAATAAACAACAATAATAACTTTATTGAAAATAGAATATGTTTTTGTTTACAAACTATGAGTTTTAGGACATAAAACCCAACAGAAAGTGTGATCTTCGTTAATATTCACAATGTTTAAATAGGATACAAGCTACCGATTAATACCTAAAATTCAGGGAAAATATAAACTAACCAAATCTTGAGAATCAAATAAAATATACTACTAATCAAATTCTAAACGAAAAAATATTAACTGATTATGAATATCTATGATATATTCCATAACTAATTATTGTAATACATTCTCCAAATATTATATCTTAATACTCTCCCTCAAGTTTGAGAGTGTCTGTCAATCACACCCAACTTGTCTTTCAAAAAGTAAAATTGAAGTCTTCCAAAAGTTTTAGTGAAAATATATCTGCCAATTGCATTTTAGTCGAAACATAACATAGTTTGATGATTCGAGCTTGTAATTTTTCTCGAACTATATGACAATCTATTTTTATGTGTTTCGTACGTTCGTGAAAAACTAGATTGGCTGCTATGTGTAATGCTGCTTGATTATCACAATACAATAATGCTGGTTTAGACAGTGAAACTTTCAAGTCTTGAAGAATGTATCTTAACCAAGGTAACTCTAAACAAGTATTTTCCATAACTCAATACTCGGCTTCTTCGATGATCTGGATACATTGGTTTGTTTTTTAGACTTCCAAGGGTTAATTGAATTTCCAAGGAAAATGTAAAACCCAGAAATTGACCGTCTGAAAGTTCGACAACCACCCCAGTCTGAATCGCAATATGCTTGTAATCTTAAGTTGTTTTTAGATGGTAGTAGAAGTTCTTGACCAGGAGTACTTTTAATGTATCTCAAAACTCGAAGAACTGTCTCTCAATGTGGTTTTTTTGGTTCATGCTTAAATTGACTAAGCATACGAACTATATATATTATGTAAGGCTTAGTAGCGGATAAATATATTAATCTGCCAATTAACCATCTATATTTACTTGATCATTCAACTTCTCTCCTTCTGTAAAACAAAGTTTCAGATTTTGCCCCAAAAGATATTTTTTCGACGTGCTCCTGTAAGATTTTGCCCCAAAAGATTTTGTCCCAAAAGATTTTGATGGGGATGCTATATGAGTGGAGAGAAAACTTGGGAGAGTGGGTTAAAGCAATCATATTTAAATGAGGATTTTATTTATCTTTATTCCCAAATAATATTTACAACACATTTTCTTTAGATCTATACAATAACATGGTTAAGACAACCATCACGTCTTGGATTTATTATTCTACACTTATATTGATATGTCGAAATTTCATATATACATGAGTTGTACATTCGTTTAAGAAGTAGATTAAAATTTAAATTATATCTTAAAAGAATAAAAAAAATATATAACAAAATATGTAACAACTCTATTTTCATTTAAAAATCGTCACTACATGCATGTGTCATGACTACTAAGTGCAAAAAATTACATGTAAAAAATTACTTTAAACATTACGTGGTTCCCAAACATCACAATGTAACAGATCAATGGTATAATGGGTTCTTATTGAGCTTATTGGAAAAGACAACCTAGTTTGTTTTGTTAATGGGCAAATACTATAGTCTTGAGAAAAAATAACATTATTAAGATGCAATTGCTCATCTAGAAATTAAAAACGAGAAAAAGAAGGATGACCTAGGCGTAAATTCCACAAATCAGATGACTGAGATACTTAGTGAGCTAAAGATTTGATTAAAGATGGAGAAATATGATAGAAATCTCTGAATTGTTTACCCGAGCCAATCATCATCCCTTTAGCCAAGTCCTGCATAACACAAGAATCAGGATAGAAGGTGACATAACATTTGAAGTCATTGGAAAGTTTGTTGATGGACATTAGGTTAAATTGAATGAAGGCACCATAAAACATGGTTTAATTTAAAGTGAGGATTAAAAAACACATTGATCATATGTGACACATGTACTGTCCCTTCATTAGGCAAATTTATTGTAGATATGGTGGCAGCCTTTGGTTCAGTCATAACAGAAGCTTTGAATACTATATTATCTATAACAATACTATCGAGAATCTATGGATTAGAACTTGTAGAGTTAATAGATAATGCAGATACTGGAAACAAACCTGCAACATTGATGTTATTGTCATTATTACCAGAAGAACGATGATTGAGTGCAGATAAGACTTGTGCTAACTATTGTAATTGCTCAAAAGAAAAATTTGGAATGAAATTAGGTGACTGTTCTTCTATATTCAACTGAGAAACATCGATCGTATTTACTGATGATCGATATCCAAGATTGTTGCATTGATTGACTTGCGCTGTCCTTCCATAATTATTTTTCTGTCGACATCGATCTTCTGTATGTCTCCTTCTACAAAATTTATAGTGAAACTTAAGATTTCGATACTCATAAATTGTATGACCACTTTTATTGCAGTGTTCACGTGATTTGTCCTTGGTAAATTTTTAATATGTTGTTTCCTTCTGCAGTACTAATGCAATCGAGAAATTCTTAGTAGGTTCAGAAGTTACCTAACGCTGCATCTCTTCTTGTACAGTTAA
The DNA here is from genome assembly GCF_002738345.1 of Cucurbita maxima. Taxonomy (NCBI): domain Eukaryota; kingdom Viridiplantae; phylum Streptophyta; class Magnoliopsida; order Cucurbitales; family Cucurbitaceae; genus Cucurbita; species Cucurbita maxima. The sequence goes on along the minus strand of NW_019272389.1, from coordinate 776 downwards.
TGAATAGGCTTGCCTCACATTAGTTTATGGAGTCATCATTAATATGTTAGATCTCACCGTTTTATAAGACTCATTGAGTCCCATGAGTAGTTGCATCAACTTGACTTCTTCGCATTGATCAACATGTATTTGACGTTGATTACAGGTAAATGGTGTGCAGTGTTAAAATATCCTCACCAGGCCAATAGAGTCAAGCCCAATAATTGTATAAGCTCATTGTATATTTATTTTAGTAGAGATTTTAGAAAAGATACAAGATATTTTAGGAAAGAGATCTCGATATTTTAGGAAAAAAATTTAGATTTGTTAGGTCTAGATTGCGTACGGTATGATATCAGAGCGAGGTTAGTATAAGTTGTCTGATCTCTTGGAATTCTTAGTATGCTATGTGGCTGCAGCTCTGTCTGATCTACTACATCTGAAACGACTTCTTGAGATTATTAGTGAGTGAGTTTTTTTGTGTCGTGAGTAGTTAATGACTCTGTAAGTCTTGTGTCGAAAAGGTTTGTTTGGTATTACTAAGGTATTGTCAACACGATAGGTGACTACCAAATCGTAAGAGGAACCAAGAAACTCAACAACAAGTAATACAATACATGGGCATCATGCATGATGTCCTATTTACAAGGACAGGATCTTTGGGAGATCGTTGGCGGGAGTGAAACTATGCCGCTAGTAGAGGATTTTAACGACGCCTTGCGCAAATCGAGAATCAAAGGAGGGAAAACAATGTTTGCCTTGAAGACCAAAATCGAAGAAGAGATGTTAGAACATAT
>NW_019272388.1:36322-38814 GCF_002738345.1 Cucurbita maxima | reverse complement strand
GAGTCACGGTCGACATTTTTAAAAACTTTTGTGGGGAATGATTAGGCTTGATGATTTAGAATAGAATTTTGAAGAAACGGATTGCATAAAACAGTAAAAGAGTGCTTCAAATCGAACCCTATTTTGAAAACTCTAATCAGGGACGTTTCAAATACGTGCTAAAAAACCGAGTCACGGTCGACGTTTTTCAAAAGTTTTGTGGCAAATGATTTGGCTTGATGATGTAGAATAGAATTTCCAACAAACGGAGTGCATCAAAACAATAAAAGAGTCCTTCAAATCGAACCCTAATTCGAAAAACCAAAATCTGGGACGTTTGAAGTATTTGGTAAAAAAACCGAGTCACAGTCGACATTTTTAAAAACGTTTGTGGGGAATGATTAGGCTTGATGATTTAGAATAGAATTTTGAAGAAACGGATTGCATAAAACAGTAAAAGAGTGCTTCAAATCGAACTCTATTTTGAAAACCCTAATCAGGGACGTTTCAAATACGTGCTAAAAAACCGAGTCACGGTCGACGTTTTTCAAAAGTTTTGTGGCAAATGATTTGGCTTGATGATGTAGAATAGAATTTCCAACAAACGGAGTGCATCAAAACAATAAAAGAGTCCTTCAAATCGAACCCTAATTCGAAAAGCCAAATCTGGGACGTTTGAAGTATTTGGTAAAAAAACCGAGTCACGGTCGACATTTTTAAAAACTTTTGTGGGGAATGATTAGGCTTGATGATTTAGAATAGAATTTCGAAGAAACGGAGTGCATCAAAACAGTAAAAGAGTTCTTCAAATTGAACCACATCCGGAAACACAAATCTCGGACGTTTGAAGTACGTGCTAAAAAAACCGAGTCACATTCGACGTTTTTCAAAATATTTTTGGGGAATGATTAGGCTTGATGATGTAGAATACAATTTCGAACAAACGGAGTGCATCAAAATAGTAAACGAGTCCTTCAAATCGAACCCTAATTCAAAAACCAAAATCTGGGATGTTTGAAGTATTTGGTAAAAAAATCGAGTCACGGTCGACATTTTTAAAAACGTTTGTGGGGAATGATTAGGCTTGATGATTTAGAATAGAATTTTGAAGAAACGGATTGCATAAAACAGTAAAAGAGTGCTTCAAATCGAACCCTATTTTGAAAACCCTAATCAGGGACGTTTCAAATACGTGCTAAAAAACCGAGTCACGGTCGACGTTTTTCAAAAGTTTTGTGGCAAATGATTTGGCTTGATGATGTAGAATAGAATTTCCAACAAACGGAGTGCATCAAAACAATAAAAGAGTCCTTCAAATCGAACCCTAATTCAAAAAGCCAAATCTGGGACGTTTGAAGTATTTGGTAAAAAAATCGAGTCACGGTCGACATTTTTAAAAACTTTTGTGGGGAATGATTAGGCTTGATGATTTAGAATAGAATTTCGAAGAAACGGAGTGCATCAAAATAGTAAAAGAGTTCTTCAAATTGAACCAAATCCGGAAACACAAATCTCGGACGTTTGAAGTACTTGCTAAAAAAACCGAGTCACATTCGACGTTTTTCAAAATATTATTGGGGAATGATTAGGCTTGATGATGTAGAATACAATTTTGAACATTCGACGTTTTTCAAAATATTATTGGGGAATGATTAGGCTTGATGATGTAGAATACAATTTTGAACAAACGGAGTGCATCAAAATAGTAAACGAGTCCTTCAAATCGAACCCTAATTCAAAAACCCAAATCTGGGACGTTTGAAGTATTTGGTAAAAAAATCGAGTCACGGTCGACATTTTTAAAAACGTTTGTGGGGAATGATTAGGCTTGATGATTTAGAATAGAATTTTGAAGAAACGGATTGCATAAAACAGTAAAAGAGTGCTTCAAATCGAACCCTATTTTGAAAACCCTAATCAGGGACGTTTCAAATATGTGCTAAAAAACCGAGTCACGGTCGACGTTTTTCAAAAGTTTTGTGGCAAATGATTTGGCTTGATGATTTAGAATAGAATTTCCAACAAACGGAGTGCATCAAAACAATAAAAGAGTCCTTCAAATCGAACCCTAATTCGAAAAGCCAAATCTGGGACGTTTGAAGTATTTGGTAAAAAAACCGAGTCACGGTCGACATTTTTAAAAACTTTTGTGGGGAATGATTAGGCTTGACTATTTAGAATAGAATTTCGAAGAATCGGAGTGCATCAAAACAGTAAAAGAGTTCTTCAAATTGAACCACATCCAGAATCACAAATCTTGAACGTTTAAAGTACGTTCTAAATAAACCGAGTCAAATTCGACGTTTTTCAAAATATTTCTGGGGAATGATTAGGCTTGATGATGTAGAATACAATTTTGAACAAACGGAGTGCATCAAAATAGTAGAAGAGTCCTTCAAATCGAACCCTAATTCAAAAACCAAAATCTGGGACGTTTGAAGTATTTGGTAAAAAAATCGAGTCACGGTCGACATTTTTAAAAACGTTTGTGGGGAATGATTAGGCTTGATGAT
>NW_019272388.1:19920-36268 GCF_002738345.1 Cucurbita maxima | reverse complement strand
GGATTGCATAAAACAGTAAAAGAGTGCTTCAAATCGAACCCTATTTTGAAAACCCTAATCAGGGACGTTTCAAATATGTGCTAAAAAACCGAGTCACGGTCGACGTTTTTCAAAAGTTTTGTGGCAAATAATTTGGCTTGATGATGTAGAATAGAATTTCCAACAAACGGAGTGCATCAAAACAATAAAAAAGTCCTTCAAATCGAACCCTAATTCGAAAAGCCAAATCTGGGACGTTTGAAGTATTTGGTAAAAAAACCGAGTCACGGTCGACATTTTTAAAAACTTTTGTGGGGAATGATTAGGCTTGATGATTTAGAATAGAATTTCGAAAAAACGTAGTGCATCAAAACAGTAAAAGAGTTCTTCAAATTGAACCACATCCGGAATCACAAATCTTGGACGTTTAAAGTACGTTCTAAAAAAACCGAGTCAAATTCGACGTTTTTCAAAATATTTCTGGGGAATGATTAGGCTTGATGATGTAGAATACAATTTCGAACAAACGGAGTGCATCAAAATAGTAGAAGAGTCCTTCAAATCGAACCCTAATTCAAAAACCCAAATCTGAGACGTTTGAAGTACGTGCTAAAAAAACCGAGTCACGGTCGACATTTTTAAAAACTTTTGTGGGGAATGATTAGGCTTGATGATTCAGAATAGAATTTCGAAGAAACGGATTGCATAAAACAGTAAAAGAGTGCTTCAAATCGAACCCTATTTTGAAAACCCTAATCAGGGACGTTTCAAATACGTGCTAAAAAACCGAGTCACGGTCGACGTTTTTCAAAAGTTTTGTGGCAAATGATTTGGCTTGATGATGTAGAATAGAATTTCCAACAAACGGAGTGCATCAAAACAATAAAAGAGTCCTTCAAATCGTACCCTAATTCGAAAAGCCAAATCTGGGACGTTTGAAGTATTTGGTAAAAAACCCGAGTCACGGTCGACATTTTTAAAAACTTTTGTGGGGAATGATTAGGCTTGATGATTTAAAAAAACCCGAGTCACGGTCGACATTTTTAAAAACTTTTGTGGGGAATGATTAGGCTTGATGATTTAGAATAGAATTTCGAAGAAACGGAGTGCATCAAAACAGTAAAAGAGTTCTTCAAATTGAACAACATCCGGAAACACAAATCTTGGACGTTTAAAGTACGTTCTAAAAAAACCGAGTCAAATTCGACGTTTTTCAAAATATTTCTGGGGAATGATTAGGCTTGATGATGTAGAATACAATTTCGAACAAACGGAGTGCATCAAAATAGTAGAAGAGTCCTTCAAATCGAACCCTAATTCAAAAACCCAAATCTGAGACGTTTGAAGTACGTGCTAAAAAAACCGAGTCACGGTCGACATTTTTAAAAACTTTTGTGGGGAATGATTAGGCTTGATGATTCAGAATAGAATTTTGAAGAAACGGATTGCATAAAACAGTAAAAGAGTGCTTCAAATCAAACCCTATTTTGAAAACCCTAATCAGGGACGTTTCAAATACGTGCTCAAAAATCGAGTCACGGTCGACGTTTTTCAAAAGTTTTGTGGCAAATGATTTGGCTTGATGATGTAGAATAGAATTTCCAACAAACGGAGTGCATCAAAACAATTAGAGAGTCCTTCAAATCGAACCCTAATTCGAAAAGCCAAATCTGGGCCGTTTGAAGTATTTGGTAAAAAAACCGAGTCACGGTCGACATTTTTAAAAAGTTTTGTGGGGAATGATTAGGCTTGATGATTTAGAATAGAATTTCGAAGAAACGGAGTGCATCAAAACAGTAAAAGAGTTCTTCAAATTGAACCACATCCGGAAACACAAATCTTGGACGTTTGAAGTACGTGCTAAAAAAACCGAGTCACATTCGACGTTTTTCAAAATATTTCTGGGGAATGATTAGGCTTGATGAGGTAGAATACAATTTCGAACAAACGGAGTGCATCAAAATAGTAAACGAGTCCTTCAAATCGAACCCTAATTCAAAAACCCAAATCTGGGACGTTTGAAGTATTTGGTAAAAAAACCGAGTCACGGTCGACATTTTTAAAAACTTTTGTGGGGAATGATTAGGCTTGATGATTTAGAATAGAATTTTGAAGAAACGGATTGCATAAAACAGTAAAAGAGTGCTTCAAATCAAACCCTATTTTGAAAACCCTAATCAGGGACGTTTCAAATACGTGCTCAAAAATCGAGTCACGGTCGACGTTTTTCAAAAGTTTTGTGGCAAATGATTTGGCTTGATGATGTAGAATAGAATTTCCAACAAACGGAGTGCATCAAAACAATTAAAGAGTCCTTCAAATCGAACCCTAATTCGAAAAGCCAAATCTGGGCCGTTTGAAGTATTTGGTAAAAAAACCGAGTCACGGTCGACATTTTTAAAAAGTTTTGTGGGGAATGATTAGGCTTGATGATTTAGAATAGAATTTCGAAAAAACGAAGTGCATCAAAACAGTAAAAGAGTTCTTCAAATTGAACCACATCCGGAAACACAAATCTTGGACGTTTGAAGTACGTGCTAAAAAAACCCGAGTCACATTCGACGTTTTTCAAAATATTTCTGGGGAATGATTAGGCTTGATGATGTAGAATACAATTTCGAACAAACGGAGTGCATCAAAATAGTAAAAGAGTCCTTCGAATCGAACCCTAATTCAAAAACCCAAATCTGAGACGTTTGAAGTATTTGGTAAAAAAACCGAGTCACGGTCGACATTTTTAAAAAGTTTTGTGGGGAATGATTAGGCTTGATGATTTAGAATAGAATTTCGAAGAAACGGAGTGCATCAAAACAGTAAAAGAGTTCTTCAAATTGAACCACATCCGGAAACACAAATCTTGGACGTTTGAAGTACGTGCTAAAAAAACCGAGTCACATTCGACGTTTTTCAAAATATTTCTGGGGAATGATTAGGCTTGATGAGGTAGAATACAATTTCGAACAAACGGAGTGCATCAAAATAGTAAACGAGTCCTTCAAATCGAACCCTAATTCAAAAACCCAAATCTGGGACGTTTGAAGTATGTGGTAAAAAAACCGAGTCACGGTCGACATTTTTAAAAAGTTTTGTGGGGAATGATTAGGCTTGATGATTTAGAATAGAATTTCGAAGAAACGGAGTGCATCAAAACAGTAAAAGAGTTCTTCAAATTGAACCACATCCGGAAACACAAATCTTGGACGTTTGAAGTACGTGCTAAAAAAACCGAGTCACATTCGACGTTTTTCAAAATATTTCTGGGGAATGATTAGGCTTGATGAGGTAGAATACAATTTCGAACAAACGGAGTGCATCAAAATAGTAAACGAGTCCTTCAAATCGAACCCTAATTCAAAAACCCAAATCTGGGACGTTTGAAGTATTTGGTAAAAAAACCGAGTCACGGTCGACATTTTTAAAAACTTTTGTGGGGAATGATTAGGCTTGATGATTTAGAATAGATTTTTGAAGAAACGTTGTGCATCAAAACAGTAAAGGAGTTCTTTAAATCGAACCCTACTTCGAAAACCCAAATCTGGGACGTTTGATGTACGTTTTAAAAAAACCGAGTCACGGTCGACGTTTTTCAAAACTTTTGTGGGGAATGATTAGGCTTGATGATGTAGAATACAATTTCAAACAAATGGAGTGCATAAAAACGGTAAAAGAGTGCTTCAAATCGAACCCTATTTCCGAAACGCAAATCTGGGATGTTAGAAGTACGTGCTAAAAAAACCGAGTAACGGTCGACGTTTTTCTAAAGTTTTGTGAGGAATGTTTACGGTTGATGATTTAGAACAGAATTTCCAACAGACGGAGTGCATCAAAACAGTAAAAGACTCCTTCAAATCGAACCCTACTTCGGAAACCCAAATCTGGGACGTTTGAAGTACGTGCTAAAAAAACCGAGTCACGATCGACATTTTTAAAAAGTTTTGTGGGGAATGATTAGGCTTGATGATTCAGAATAGATTTTCGAAGAAACGGAGTGCATCATAACAGTAAAGCAGTTCTTCAAATCGAACCCTACTTCGAAAACCCAAATCTGGGACGTTTGAGGTACGTTTTAAAAAAACTGAGTCACGGTCGACGTTTTTCAAAACTTTTCTGGGGAATGATTAGGCTTGATGATTTAGAATACAATTTCGAACAAACGGAGTGCATCAAAACAGTAAAAGAGTGCTTCAAATCGAACCCTATTTTGAAAACCCTAATTAGGGACGTTTCAAATACGTGCTAAAAAACCGAGTCACGGTCGACGTTTTTCAAAAGTTTTGTGGCAAAGGATTTGGCTTGATGATGTAGAATAGAATTTCCAATAAACAGAGTGCATCAAAACAATAAAAGAGTCCTTCAAATCAAAAGAGTTCTTCAAATTGAACCCTACTTCGGAAAACCAAATCTCGGACGTTTGAAGTACTCGCTAAAAAAACCGAGTCACGGTCGACATTTTTAAAAAGTTTTGTTGGGAACGATCAGGCTCGATGATTTAGAATAGAATTTCGAAGAAACGGAGTGCATCAAAACAGTAAAAGAGTTCTTCAAATTGAACCCTACTTCGGAAAACCAAATCTCGGACGTTTGAAGTACTCGCTAAAAAAACCGAGTCACGGTCGACATTTTTAAAAAGTTTTGTTGGGAACGATCAGGCTCGATGATTTAGAATAGAATTTCGAAGAAACGGAGTGCATAAAACAGTAAAAGAGTGCTTCAAAACGAACCCTATTTCGAAAAACCCTAATCTATGACGTTTGAAGTACGTGTTAAAAAAACAGAGTTACAGTCGACGTTTTCCAAAACTTTTGTGAGGAATGATTTGGCCTGATGATGTTCAATAGAATTTCGAACAAATGGAGTGCATCAAAAAAGTAAAAAAGTGCTTCAAATCGAACTCTACTTCGGAAACCTAAATCTGGTACGTTAGAAGTACGTGCTAAAAAAACCGAGTCACGATCAACGTTTTTCTAAAGTTTTGTGAGGAATGTTTACGGTTGATGATTTAGAATAGAATTTCGAAGATCGGTGTGCATAAAAAAGTTAACGAGTTCTTCAAATCGAACCCTAATTTGGGAACCCAAATCTGGGACGTTTGAAGTACGTTCTAAAATAACTGAGTCACGGTCGACGTTTTTCAAAACTTTTGTGGGGAATGATTAGGCTTGATGATGTAGAATACAGTTTCGAACAAACGGAGTGCATCAAAACAGTAAAAGAGTCCTTCAAATCGAACCCTAATTCGTAAACCCACATTTGGGACGTTTGAAGTACGTGGTAAAAAAACCGAGTCACGGTCGACATTTTTAAAAAGTTTTGTGGGGAATGATTATGCTTGATGATTTAGAATAGAATTTCGAAGAAACGGAGTGCATCAAAACAGTAAAAGAGTTCTTCAAATTGAACCCTACTTCGGAAACCCAAATCTCGGACGTTTGAAGTACTCGCTAAAAAAACCGAGTCACGGTCGACATTTTTAAAAAGTTTTGTTGGGAACGATCAGGCTCGATGATTTAGAATAGAATTTCGAAGAAACGGAGTGCATAAAACAGTAAAAGAGTGCTTCAAAACGAACCCTATTTCGAAAAACCCTAATCTATGACGTTTGAAGTACGTGTTAAAAAAACAGAGTTACGGTCGACGTTTTCCAAAACTTTTGTGAGGAATGATTTGGCCTGATGATGTTCAATAGAATTTCGAACAAATGGAGTGCATCAAAAAAGTAAAAGAGTGCTTCAAATCGAACCCTACTTCGGAAACCTAAATCTGGTACGTTTGAAGTACGTGCTAAAAAAACCGAGTCACGATCAACGTTTTTCTAAAGTTTTGTGAGGAATGTTTACGGTTGATGATTTAGAATAGAATTTCGAAGATCGGTGTGCATAAAAAAGTTAACGAGTTCTTTCAAATCGAACCCTAATTTGGAAACCCAAATCTGGGACGTTTGAAGTACGTTCTAAAATAACTGAGTCACGGTCGACGTTTTTCAAAACTTTTGTGGGGAATGATTAGGCTTGATGATGTAGAATACAGTTTCGAACAAACGGAGTGCATCAAAACAGTAAAAGAGTTCTTCAAATTGAACCCTACTTCGGAAACCCAAATCTGGGACGTTTGAAGTACGTTTTACAAAAACCGAGTCACGGTCGACATTTTGAAAAAGTTTTGTTGGGAACGATCAGGCTCGATGATTTAGAATAGAATTTCGAAGATCGGTGTGGATAAAAAAGTTAACGAGTTCTTCAAATCGAACCCTACGTCGGAAACCCAAATCTGGGACGTTTGAAGTACGTTTTACAAAAACCGAGTCACGGTCGACATTTTGAAAAAGTTTTGTTGGGAACGATCAGGCTCGATGATTTAGAATAGAATTTCGAAGATCGGTGTGGATAAAAAAGTTAACGAGTTCTTCAAATCGAACCCTACGTCGGAAACCCAAATCTGGGACGTTTGAAGTACGTTTTACAAAAACCGAGTCACGGTCGACATTTTGAAAAAGTTTTGTTGGGAACGATCAGGCTCGATGATTTAGAATAGAATTTCGAAGATCGGTGTGGATAAAAAAGTTAACGAGTTCTTCAAATCGAACCCTACGTCGGAAACCCAAATCTGGGACGTTTGAAGTACGTTTTACAAAAACCGAGTCACGGTCGACATTTTGAAAAAGTTTTGTTGGGAACGATCAGGCTCGATGATTTAGAATAGAATTTCGAAGATCGGTGTGGATAAAAAAGTTAACGAGTTCTTCAAATCGAACCCTACGTCGGAAACCCAAATCTGGGACGTTTGAAGTACGTTTTACAAAAACCGAGTCACGGTCGACATTTTGAAAAAGTTTTGTTGGGAACGATCAGGCTCGATGATTTAGAATAGAATTTCGAAGATCGGTGTGGATAAAAAAGTTAACGAGTTCTTCAAATCGAACCCTACGTCGGAAACCCAAATCTGGGACGTTTGAAGTACGTTTTACAAAAACCGAGTCACGGTCGACATTTTGAAAAAGTTTTGTTGGGAACGATCAGGCTCGATGATTTAGAATAGAATTTCGAAGATCGGTGTGGATAAAAAAGTTAACGAGTTCTTCAAATCGAACCCTACGTCGGAAACCCAAATCTGGGACGTTTGAAGTACGTTTTACAAAAACCGAGTCACGGTCGACATTTTGAAAAAGTTTTGTTGGGAACGATCAGGCTCGATGATTTAGAATAGAATTTCGAAGATCGGTGTGGATAAAAAAGTTAACGAGTTCTTCAAATCGAACCCTACGTCGGAAACCCAAATCTGGGACGTTTGAAGTACGTTTTACAAAAACCGAGTCACGGTCGACATTTTGAAAAAGTTTTGTTGGGAACGATCAGGCTCGATGATTTAGAATAGAATTTCGAAGATCGGTGTGGATAAAAAAGTTAACGAGTTCTTCAAATCGAACCCTACGTCGGAAACCCAAATCTGGGACGTTTGAAGTACGTTTTACAAAAACCGAGTCACGGTCGACATTTTGAAAAAGTTTTGTTGGGAACGATCAGGCTCGATGATTTAGAATAGAATTTCGAAGATCGGTGTGGATAAAAAAGTTAACGAGTTCTTCAAATCGAACCCTACGTCGGAAACCCAAATCTGGGACGTTTGAAGTACGTTTTACAAAAACCGAGTCACGGTCGACATTTTGAAAAAGTTTTGTTGGGAACGATCAGGCTCGATGATTTAGAATAGAATTTCGAAGATCGGTGTGGATAAAAAAGTTAACGAGTTCTTCAAATCGAACCCTACGTCGGAAACCCAAATCTGGGACGTTTGAAGTACGTTTTACAAAAACCGAGTCACGGTCGACATTTTGAAAAAGTTTTGTTGGGAACGATCAGGCTCGATGATTTAGAATAGAATTTCGAAGATCGGTGTGGATAAAAAAGTTAACGAGTTCTTCAAATCGAACCCTACGTCGGAAACCCAAATCTGGGACGTTTGAAGTACGTTTTACAAAAACCGAGTCACGGTCGACATTTTGAAAAAGTTTTGTTGGGAACGATCAGGCTCGATGATTTAGAATAGAATTTCGAAGATCGGTGTGGATAAAAAAGTTAACGAGTTCTTCAAATCGAACCCTACGTCGGAAACCCAAATCTGGGACGTTTGAAGTACGTTTTACAAAAACCGAGTCACGGTCGACATTTTGAAAAAGTTTTGTTGGGAACGATCAGGCTCGATGATTTAGAATAGAATTTCGAAGATCGGTGTGGATAAAAAAGTTAACGAGTTCTTCAAATCGAACCCTACGTCGGAAACCCAAATCTGGGACGTTTGAAGTACGTTTTACAAAAACCGAGTCACGGTCGACATTTTGAAAAAGTTTTGTTGGGAACGATCAGGCTCGATGATTTAGAATAGAATTTCGAAGATCGGTGTGGATAAAAAAGTTAACGAGTTCTTCAAATCGAACCCTACGTCGGAAACCCAAATCTGGGACGTTTGAAGTACGTTTTACAAAAACCGAGTCACGGTCGACATTTTGAAAAAGTTTTGTTGGGAACGATCAGGCTCGATGATTTAGAATAGAATTTCGAAGATCGGTGTGGATAAAAAAGTTAACGAGTTCTTCAAATCGAACCCTACGTCGGAAACCCAAATCTGGGACGTTTGAAGTACGTTTTACAAAAACCGAGTCACGGTCGACATTTTGAAAAAGTTTTGTTGGGAACGATCAGGCTCGATGATTTAGAATAGAATTTCGAAGATCGGTGTGGATAAAAAAGTTAACGAGTTCTTCAAATCGAACCCTACGTCGGAAACCCAAATCTGGGACGTTTGAAGTACGTTTTACAAAAACCGAGTCACGGTCGACATTTTGAAAAAGTTTTGTTGGGAACGATCAGGCTCGATGATTTAGAATAGAATTTCGAAGATCGGTGTGGATAAAAAAGTTAACGAGTTCTTCAAATCGAACCCTACGTCGGAAACCCAAATCTGGGACGTTTGAAGTACGTTTTACAAAAACCGAGTCACGGTCGACATTTTGAAAAAGTTTTGTTGGGAACGATCAGGCTCGATGATTTAGAATAGAATTTCGAAGATCGGTGTGGATAAAAAAGTTAACGAGTTCTTCAAATCGAACCCTACGTCGGAAACCCAAATCTGGGACGTTTGAAGTACGTTTTACAAAAACCGAGTCACGGTCGACATTTTGAAAAAGTTTTGTTGGGAACGATCAGGCTCGATGATTTAGAATAGAATTTCGAAGATCGGTGTGGATAAAAAAGTTAACGAGTTCTTCAAATCGAACCCTACGTCGGAAACCCAAATCTGGGACGTTTGAAGTACGTTTTACAAAAACCGAGTCACGGTCGACATTTTGAAAAAGTTTTGTTGGGAACGATCAGGCTCGATGATTTAGAATAGAATTTCGAAGATCGGTGTGGATAAAAAAGTTAACGAGTTCTTCAAATCGAACCCTACGTCGGAAACCCAAATCTGGGACGTTTGAAGTACGTTTTACAAAAACCGAGTCACGGTCGACATTTTGAAAAAGTTTTGTTGGGAACGATCAGGCTCGATGATTTAGAATAGAATTTCGAAGATCGGTGTGGATAAAAAAGTTAACGAGTTCTTCAAATCGAACCCTACGTCGGAAACCCAAATCTGGGACGTTTGAAGTACGTTTTACAAAAACCGAGTCACGGTCGACATTTTGAAAAAGTTTTGTTGGGAACGATCAGGCTCGATGATTTAGAATAGAATTTCGAAGATCGGTGTGGATAAAAAAGTTAACGAGTTCTTCAAATCGAACCCTACGTCGGAAACCCAAATCTGGGACGTTTGAAGTACGTTTTACAAAAACCGAGTCACGGTCGACATTTTGAAAAAGTTTTGTTGGGAACGATCAGGCTCGATGATTTAGAATAGAATTTCGAAGATCGGTGTGGATAAAAAAGTTAACGAGTTCTTCAAATCGAACCCTACGTCGGAAACCCAAATCTGGGACGTTTGAAGTACGTTTTACAAAAACCGAGTCACGGTCGACATTTTGAAAAAGTTTTGTTGGGAACGATCAGGCTCGATGATTTAGAATAGAATTTCGAAGATCGGTGTGGATAAAAAAGTTAACGAGTTCTTCAAATCGAACCCTACGTCGGAAACCCAAATCTGGGACGTTTGAAGTACGTTCGAAAATAACTGAGTCACGGTCGAAGTTTTTTGGAAGTTTTGTGCGGAATGATTAGGCTTGATGATGTAGAATCCAGTTTCGAACAAACGGAGTGCATCAAGACAGTAAAAGAGTCCTTCAAATCGAACCCTACTTCGGAAACCTAAATCTGGTACGTTTGAAGTACGTTCTAAAAAAACCGAGTCACGATCAACGTTTTTCTAAAGTTTTGTGAGGAATGTTTACGGTTGATGATTTAGAATAGAATTTCGAAGATCGGTGTGGATAAAAAAGTTAACGAGTTCTTCAAATCGAACCCTAATTTGGAAACCCAAATCTGGGACGTTTGAAGTACGTTCTAAAATAACTGAGTCACGGTCGACGTTTTTCAAAACTTTTGTGGGGAATGATTAGGCTTGATGATGTAGAGTACAGTTTCGAACAAACGGAGTGCATCAAAAGAGTAAAAGAGTCCTTCAAATCGAACCCTAATTCGTAAACCTACATTTGGGACGTTTGAAGTATGTGGTAAAAAAACCGAGTCACGGTCGACATTTTTAAAAAGTTTTGTGGGGAATGATTATGCTTGATGATTTAGAATAGAATTTCGAAGAAACGGAGTGCATCAAAACAGTAAAAGAGTTCTTCAAATTGAACCCTACTTCGGAAACCCAAATCTCAGACGTTTGAAGTACTCGCTAAAAAAACCGAGTCACGGTCGACATTTTTAAAAAGGTTTGTTGGGAACGATCAGGCTCGATGATTTAGAATAGAATTTCGAAGAAACGGAGTGCATAAAACAGTAAAAGAGTGCTTCAAAACGAACCCTATTTCGAAAAACCCTAATCTATGACGTTTGAAGTACGTGTTAAAAAAACAGAGTTACGGTCGACGTTTTCCAAAACTTTTGTGAGGAATGATTTGGCCTGATGATGTTCAATAGAATTTCGAACAAATGGAGTGCATCAAAAAAGTAAAAGAGTGCTTCAAATCGAACCCTACTTCGGAAACCTAAATCTGGTACGTTTGAAGTACGTGCTAAAAAAACCGAGTCACGATCAACGTTTTTCTAAAGTTTTGTGAGGAATGTTTACGGTTGATGATTTAGAATAGAATTTCGAAGATCGGTGTGCATAAAAAAGTTAACGAGTTCTTCAAATCGAACCCTAATTTGGGAACCCAAATCTGGGACGTTTGAAGTACGTTCTAAAATAACTGAGTCACGGTCGACGTTTTTCAAAACTTTTGTGGGGAATGATTAGGCTTGATGATGTAGAATACAGTTTCGAACAAACGGAGTGCATCAAAACAGTAAAAGAGTCCTTCAAATCGAACCCTAATTCGTAAACCCACATTTGGGACGTTTGAAGTACGTGGTAAAAAAACCGAGTCACGGTCGACATTTTTAAAAAGTTTTGTGGGGAATGATTATGCTTGATGATTTAGAATAGAATTTCGAAGAAACGGAGTGCATCAAAACAGTAAAAGAGTTCTTCAAATTGAACCCTACTTCGGAAACCCAAATCTCGGACGTTTGAAGTACTCGCTAAAAAAACCGAGTCACGGTCGACATTTTTAAAAAGTTTTGTTGGGAACGATCAGGCTCGATGATTTAGAATAGAATTTCGAAGAAACGGAGTGCATAAAACAGTAAAAGAGTGCTTCAAAACGAACCCTATTTCGAAAAACCCTAATCTATGACGTTTGAAGTACGTGTTAAAAAAACATAGTTACGGTCGACGTTTTCCAAAACTTTTGTAAGTAATGATTTGGCCTGATGATGTTCAATATAATTTCGAACAAATGGAGTGCATCAAAAAGGTAAAAGAGTGCTTCAAATCGAACCCTACTTCGGAAACCTAAATCTGGTACGTTTGAAGTACGTGCTAAAAAAATCAAGTCACGATCAACGTTTTTCTAAAGTTTTGTGAGGAATGTTTACGGTTGATGATTTAGAATAGAATTTCGAAGATCGGTGTGCATAAAAAAGTTAACGAGTTCTTCAAATCGAACCCTAATTTGGGAACCCAAATCTGGGACGTTTGAAGTACGTTCTAAAATAACTGAGTCACGGTCGACGTTTTTCAAAACTTTTGTGGGGAATGATTAGGCTTGATGATGTAGAATACAGTTTCGAACAAACGGAGTGCATCAAATAAGGAAAAGAGTCCTTCAAATCGAACCCTAATTCGTAAACCCACATTTTCGACGTTTGAAGTACGT
The DNA here is from genome assembly GCF_002738345.1 of Cucurbita maxima. Taxonomy (NCBI): domain Eukaryota; kingdom Viridiplantae; phylum Streptophyta; class Magnoliopsida; order Cucurbitales; family Cucurbitaceae; genus Cucurbita; species Cucurbita maxima. Next base: position 23,934 of record NW_019272388.1, on the reverse strand, counting down.
GGTAAAAAAACCGAGTCACGGTCGACATTTTTAAAAAGTTTTGTGGGGAACGATCAGGCTCGATGATTTAGAATAGAATTTCGAAGAAACGGAGTGCATAAAATAGTAAAAGAGTGCTTCAAAACGAACCCTATTTCGAAAAACCCTAATCTATGACGTTTGAAGTACGTGTTAAAAAAACAGAGTTACGGTCGACGTTTTCCAAAACTTTTGTGAGGAATGATTTGGCCTGATGATGTTCAATAGAATTTCGAACAAATGGAGTGCATCAAAAAAGTAAAAGAGTGCTTCAAATCGAACCCTACTTTGGAAACCTAAATCTGGTACGTTTGAAGTACGTGCTAAAAAAATCGAGTCACGATAAACGTTTTTCTAAAGTTTTGTGAGGAATGTTTACGGTTGATGATTTAGAATAGAATTTCGAAGATCGGTGTGCATAAAAAAGTTAACGAGTTCTTCAAATCGAACCCTAATTTGGGAACCCAAATCTGGGACGTTTGAAGTACGTTCTAAAATAACTGAGTCACGGTCGACGTTTTTCAAAACTTTTATGGGGAATGATTAGGCTTGATGATGTAGAGTACAGTTTCGAACAAACGGAGTGCATCAAAACAGTAAAAGAGTCCTTCAAATCGAACCCTAATTCGTAAACCCACATTTGGGACGCTTGAAGTATGTGGTAAAAAAACCGAGTCACGGTCGACATTTTGAAAAAGTTTTGTGGGGAATGATTATGCTTGATGATTTAGAATAGAATTTCGAAGAAACGGAGTGCATCAAAACAGTAAAAGAGTTCTTCAAATTGAACCCTACTTCGGAAACCCAAATCTCGGACGTTTGAAGTACTCGCTAAAAAAACCGAGTCACGGTCGACATTTTGAAAAAGTTTTGTTGGGAACGATCAGGCTCGATGATTTAGAATAGAATTTCGAAGAAACGGAGTGCATAAAACAGTAAAAGAGTGCTTCAAAACGAACCCTATTTCGAAAAACCCTAATCTATGACGTTTGAAGTACGTGTTAAAAAACAGAGTTACGGTCGACGTTTTCCAAAACTTTTGTGAGGAATGATTTGGCCTGATGATGTTCAATAGAATTTCGAACAAATGGAGTGCATCAAAAAAGTAAAAGAGTGCTTCAAATCGAACCCTACTTCGGAAAACTAAATCTGGTACGTTTGAAGTACGTGCTAAAAACACCGAGTCACGATCAACGTTTTTCTAAAGTTTTGTGAGGAATGTTTATGATTGATGATTTAGAATAGAATTTCGAAGATCGGTGTGCATAAAAAAGTTAACGAGTTCTTCAAATCGAACCCTAATTTGGGAACCCAAATCAGGGACGTTTGAAGTACGTTCTAAAATAACTGAGTCACGGTCGACGTTTTTCAAAACTTTTGTGGGGAGGGACGTTTGAAGTACGTTCTAAAATAACTGAGTCACGGTCGACGTTTTTCAAAACTTTTGTGGGGAATGACGTTTGAAGTACGTTCTAAAATAACTGAGTCACGGTCGACGTTTTTCAAAACTTTTGTGGGGAATGATTAGGCTTGATGATGTAGAGTACAGTTTCGAACAAACGGAGTGCATCAAAACAGTAAATGAGTCCTTCAAATCAAACCCTAATTCGTAAACCCACATTTTCGACGTTTGAAGTACGTGGTAAAAAAACCGAGTCCCGGTCGACATTTTTAAAAAGTTTTGTGGGGAATGATTATGCTTGATGATTTAGAATAGAATTTCGAAGAAACGGAGTGCATCAAAACAGTAAAAGAGTTCTTCAAATTGAACCCTACTTCGGAAACCCAAATCTCGGACGTTTGAAGTACTCGCTAAAAAAACCGAGTCACGGTCGACATTTTTAAAAAGTTTTGTTGGGAACGATCAGGCTCGATGATTTAGAATAGAATTTCGAAGAAACGGAGTGCATAAAACAGTAAAAGAGTGCTTCAAAACGAACCCTATTTCGAAAAACCCTAATCTATGACGTTTGAAGTACGTGTTAAAAAAACAGAGTTACGGTCGACGTTTTCCAAAACTTTTGTGAGGAATGATTTGGCCTGATGATGTTCAATAGAATTTCGAACAAATGGAGTGCATCAAAAAAGTAAAAGAGTGCTTCAAATCGAACCCTACTTCGGAAACCTAAATCTGGTACGTTTGAAGTACGTGCTAAAAAAACCGAGTCACGATCAACGTTTTTCTAAAGTTTTGTGAGGAATGTTTACGGTTGATGATTTAGAATAGAATTTCGAAGATCGGTGTGCATAAAAAAGTTAACGAGTTCTTCAAATCGAACCCTAATTTGGGAACCCAAATCTGGGACGTTTGAAGTACGTTCTAAAATAACTGAGTCACGGTCGACGTTTTTCAAAACTTTTGTGGGGAATGATTAGGCTTGATGATGTAGAATACAGTTTCGAACAAACGGAGTGCATCAAAACAGTAAAAGAGTCCTTCAAATCGAACCCTAATTCGTAAACCCACATTTGGGACGTTTGAAGTACGTGGTAAAAAAACCGAGTCACGGTCGACATTTTTAAAAAGTTTTGTGGGGAATGATTATGCTTGATGATTTAGAATAGAATTTCGAAGAAACGGAGTGCATCAAAACAGTAAAAGAGTTCTTCAAATTGAACCCTACTTCGGAAACCCAAATCTCGGACGTTTGAAGTTCTCGCTAAAAAAACCGAGTCACGGTCGACATTTTTAAAAAGTTTTGTTGGGAACGATCAGGCTCGATGATTTAGAATAGAATTTCGAAGAAACGGAGTGCATAAAACAGTAAAAGAGTGCTTCAAAACGAACCCTATTTCGAAAAACCCTAATCTATGACGTTTGAAGTACGTGTTAAAAAACAGAGTTACGGTCGACGTTTTCCAAAACTTTTGTGAGGAATGATTTGGCCTGATGATGTTCAATAGAATTTCGAACAAATGGAGTGCATCAAAAAAGTAAAAGAGTGCTTCAAATCGAACCCTACTTCGGAAAACTAAATCTGGTACGTTTGAAGTACGTGCTAAAAAAACCGAGTCACGATCAACGTTTTTCTAAAGTTTTGGGAGGAATGTTTATGATTGATGATTTAGAATAGAATTTCGAAGATCGGTGTGCATAAAAAAGTTAACGAGTTCTTCAAATCGAACCCTACTTCGAAAACCCAAATCTGGGACGTTTGAAGTACGTTTTAAAAAAACTGAGTCACGGTCGACGTTTTTCAAAACTTTTGTGGGGAAAGATTAGGCTTGATGATGTAGAATACAGTTTCGAACAAACGGAGTGCATCAAAACAGTAAAAGAGTCCTTCAAATCGAACCCTAATTCGTAAACCCACATTTGGGACTTTTAAAGTACGTGGTAAAAAAACCGAGTCACGGTCGACATTTTTAAAAAGTTTTGTGGGGAATGATTATGCTTGATGATTTAGAATAGAATTTCGAAGAAACGGAGTGCATCAAAACAGTAAAAGAGTTCTTCAAATTGAACCCTACTTCGGAAACCCAAATCTCGGACGTTTGAAGTACTCGCTAAAAAAACCGAGTCACGGTCGACATTTTTAAAAAGTTTTGTTGGGAACGATCAGGCTCGATGATTTAGAATAGAATTTCGAAGAAACGGAGTGCATAAAACAGTAAAAGAGTGCTTCAAAACGAACCCTATTTCGAAAAACCCTAATCTATGACGTTTGAAGTACGTGTTAAAAAAACAGAGTTACGGTCGACGTTTTCCAAAACTTTTGTGAGGAATGATTTGGCCTGATGATGTTCAATAGAATTTCGAACAAATGGAGTGCATCAAAAAAGTAAAAGAGTGCTTCAAATCGAACCCTACTTCGGAAACCTAAATCTGGTACGTTTGAAGTACGTGCTAAAAAAACCGAGTCACGATCAACGTTTTTCTAAAGTTTTGTGAGGAATGTTTACGGTTGATGATTTAGAATAGAATTTTGAAGATCGGTGTGCATAAAAAAGTTAACGAGTTCTTCACATCGAACCCTAATTTGGGAACCCAAATAT